>NW_027211832.1:0-101351 GCF_036971445.1 Narcine bancroftii | reverse complement strand
TCCCCATATCTGATTCCCTGCCTCTGATTCCACAACTCTGATTCCCCGCCTCTGATTCCCCAGCTCTGAAACCCCGCCTCTGATTCCCCGCGTCTGATTCCCTCCCTCTGATTCCCCGCCTTGATTCCCCATCTCTGATTCACAACCTCTGATTCCCCACCTCTGATTCCCCATATCTGATTCCCCGCCTCTGTTTCCCCGCCTCTGATTCCCCGCCTCTGATTCCCCATATCTGGTTCCCCGGCTCTGATTGCCCACCTCTGATTCCCCGCCTCTGATTCGCCAGCTCTGATTCCCCGCCTCTGAATCCCCGCATCTGATTCCCTGCCTCTGATTCCCCGCCTCTGATTCCCCATCTCTGATTCACCGCCTCTGATTCCCCAACTCTGATTCCCCTCCTCTAATTCGCCAGCTATGATTCCCCGCCTCTGATTCCCTGCATCTGATTCCCTGCCTCTGATTCCCCGCCTCTGATTCCCCTTCTCTGATTCACCACCTCTGAATCCCCACCTCTGATTCCCCATCTCTGATTCCGCACATCCGATTCCCTGCCTCTGATTCCCCGCCTCTGATTCCCCGCCTCTGATTCCCTGCCTCTGATTCACAACCTCTAATTCCCCACCTCTGATTCCCCATATCTGATTCCCCGCCTCTGTTTCCCTGCCTCTGATTCCCGGCCTCTGTTTCCCCATATCTGATTCCCCTCCTCTGATTCCCCAACTCTGATTCCCCGCCTCTGATTCCCCAGCTCTGATTCCCCGCCTTTTATTCCCGGCCTCTTATTCCCTGCCACTGATTCCCCGCCCCTGATTCCCCACCTCTGATTCCCCATAACTGATTCCCCGCCTCTGTTTCCCCAGCTCTGATTCCCCACCTCTGATTCCCCAGCTCTTTCCTTGCCACTGATTCCCCGCCCCTGATTCCCCACCTCTGATTCCCCATATCTGATTCCCCGCCTCTGTTTCCCCAGCTCTGATTCCCTGCCTCTGATTCCCTGCCCTGATTCCCCATCTCTGTTTCACCGCCTTTGATTCGCCACCTCTGATTCCCCATATCTGATTCCCCGCCTCTGTTTCCCCGCCTCTGATTCCCTGCCTCTGATTCCCAACCTCTGATTCCACACCTCTGATTCCCCATATCTGATTCCCCGACTCTATTTCCCCATATCTGATTCCCCGCCTCTGATTCCCCAACTCTGATTCCCCGCCTCTGATTCCCCAGCTCTGATTCCCCGCCTCTGATTCCCGGCGTCCGATTCCCTGCCTCTGATTCCCCGCCTATGATTCCCCATCTCTGATTCCCCGCCTCTGATTCCCCGTGTCTGATTCCCTTACTCTGATTCCCCGCCTCTGATTCCCCCCCTCTGATTCCCTGCCACTGATTCCCTGCCCCTGATTCCCCACTTCTGATTCCCCATATCTGATTCCCCGCCTGTTTCCCCGCCTCTGATTCCCCGCCTCTGATTCCCCATATCTGATTCCCTGCCTCTGATTCCCCAACTCTGATTCCCCGCCTCTGATTCCCCATATCTTATTCCCCGCCTCTGTTTCCCCCCCTCTGATTCCTAGCCTCTGATTCCCCATATCTGATTCCCCGCCTTTGATTCCCCATATCTGATTCCCCGCCTCATTTTCCCCATATCTGCTTCGCCGCCTCTGATTCCCCAACTCTGATTCCCCTCCTCTGATTCCCCAGCTCTGATTTCCAGCCTCTGATTTCCGGCATCCGATTCCCTACCTCTGATTCCCCGCCTCTGATTCCCCATCTCTGATTCCCCGCTTCTGATTCCCCGTGTCTGATTCCCTGCATCTGATTCCCCGCCTCTGATTCCCCGCGTCTGATTCCCTGCCACTGATTCCCTGCCCCTGATTCCCCATATCTGATTCCCCGCCTCTGTTTCCCCGCCTCTGATTCCCCGCCTCTGTTTCCCGATATCTGATTCCCCGCCTCTGATTCCCCAACTCTGATTCCCCTCCTCTAATTCGCCAGCTATGATTCCCCGCCTCTGATTCCCTGCGTCTGATTCCCTGCCTCTGATTCCCAGCCTCTGATTCCACTTCTCTGATTCACCACCTCTGAATCCCCACCTCTGATTCCCCATCTCTGATTCCGCACATCCGATTCCCTGCCTCTGATTCCCAGCCTCTGATTCCCCGCCTCTGATTCGCAACCTCTAATTCCCCACCTCTGATTCCCCATATCTGATTCCCCGCCTCTGTTTCCCTGCCTCTGATTCCCGGCCTCTGTTTCCCCATATCTGATTCCCCTCCTCTGATTCCCCAACTCTGATTCCCCGCCTCTGATTCCCCAGCTCTGATTCCCCGCCTTTTATTCCCGGCCTCTGATTCCCTGCCACTGATTCCCCGCCCCTGATTCCCCACCTCTGATTCCCCATATCTGATTCCCCGCCTCTGTTTCCCCAGCTCTGATTCCCCACCTCTGATTCCCCAGCTCTGATTCCCTGCCACTGATTCCCCGCCCCTGATTCCCCACCTCTGATTCCCCATATCTGATTCCCCGCCTCTGTTTCCCCAGCTCTGATTCCCTGCCTCTGATTCCCTGCCCTGATTCCCCATCTCTGTTTCACCGCCTTTGATTCGCCACCTCTGATTCCCCATATCTGATTCCCCGCCTCTGTTTCCCCACCTCTGATTCCCTGCCTCTGATTCCCAACCTCTGATTCCACACCTCTGATTCCCCATATCTGATTCCCCGCCTCTATTTCCCCATATCTGATTCCCCGCCTCTGATTCGCCATCTCTGATTCCCCGCCTCTGATTCCCCGTGTCTGATTCCCTGCCTCTGATTCCCCACCTCAGATTCCCCGCCTCTGATTCCCTGCCACTGATTCCCTGCCCCTGATTCCCCACCTCTGATTCCCCATATCTGATTCCCCGCCTCTGTTTCCCCGCCTCTGATTCCCCGCCTCTGATTCCCCATATCTGATTCCCTGCCTCTGATTCCACAACTCTGATTCCCCGCCTCTGATTCCCCAGCTCTGAAACCCCGCCTCTGATTCCCCGCGTCTGATTCCCTCCCTCTGATTCCCCGCCTTGATTCCCCATCTCTGATTCACAACCTCTGATTCCCCACCTCTGATTCCCCATATCTGATTCCCCGCCTCTGTTTCCCCGCCTCTGATTCCCCGCCTCTGATTCCCCATATCAGGTTCCCCGGCTCTGATTGCCCACCTCTGATTCCCCGCCTCTGATTCGCCAGCTCTGATTCCCCGCCTCTGAATCCCCGCATCTGATTCCCTGCCTCTGATTCCCCGCCTCTGATTCCCCATCTCTGATTCACCGCCTCTGATTCCCCAACTCTGATTCCCCTCCTCTAATTCGCCAGCTATGATTCCCCGCCTCTGATTCCCTGCATCTGAATCCCTGCCTCTGATTCCCCGCCTCTGATTCCCCTTCTCTGATTCACCACCTCTGAATCCCCACCTCTGATTCCCCATCTCTGATTCCGCACATCCGATTCCCTGCCTCTGATTCCCCGCCTCTGATTCCCCGCCTCTGATTCCCTGCCTCTGATTCGCAACCTCTAATTCCCCACCTCTGATTCCCCAGCTCTGAAACCCCGCCTCTGATTCCCCGCGTCTGATTCCCTCCCTCTGATTCCCCGCCTTGATTCCCCATCTCTGATTCACAACCTCTGATTCCCCACCTCTGATTCCCCATATCTGATTCCCCGCCTCTGTTTCCCCGCCTCTGATTCCCCGCCTCTGATTCCCCATATCTGGTTCCCCGGCTCTGATTGCCCACCTCTGATTCCCCGCCTCTGATTCGCCAGCTCTGATTCCCCGCCTCTGAATCCCCGCATCTGATTCCCTGCCTCTGATTCCCCGCCTCTGATTCCCCATCTCTGATTCACCGCCTCTGATTCCCCAACTCTGATTCCCCTCCTCTAATTCGCCAGCTATGATTCCCCGCCTCTGATTCCCTGCATCTGATTCCCTGCCTCTGATTCCCCGCCTCTGATTCCCCTTCTCTGATTCACCACCTCTGAATCCCCACCTCTGATTCCCCATCTCTGATTCCGCACATCCGATTCCCTGCCTCTGATTCCCCGCCTCTGATTCCCCGCCTCTGATTCCCTGCCTCTGATTCGCAACCTCTAATTCCCCACCTCTGATTCCCCATATCTGATTCCCCGCCTCTGTTTCCCTGCCTCTGATTCCCGGCCTCTGTTTCCCCATATCTGATTCCCCTCCTCTGATTCCCCAACTCTGATTCCCCGCCTCTGATTCCCCAGCTCTGATTCCCCGCCTTTTATTCCCGGCCTCTGATTCCCTGCCACTGATTCCCCGCCCCTGATTCCCCACCTCTGATTCCCCATATCTGATTCCCCGCCTCTGTTTCCCCAGCTCTGATTCCCCACCTCTGATTCCCCAGCTCTTTCCTTGCCACTGATTCCCCGCCCCTGATTCCCCACCTCTGATTCCCCATATCTGATTCCCCGCCTCTGTTTCCCCAGCTCTGATTCCCTGCCTCTGATTCCCTGCCCTGATTCCCCATCTCTGTTTCACCGCCTTTGATTCGCCACCTCTGATTCCCCATATCTGATTCCCCGCCTCTGTTTCCCCGCCTCTGATTCCCTGCCTCTGATTCCCAACCTCTGATTCCACACCTCTGATTCCCCATATCTGATTCCCCGACTCTATTTCCCCATATCTGATTCCCCGCCTCTGATTCCCCAACTCTGATTCCCCGCCTCTGATTCCCCAGCTCTGATTCCCCGCCTCTGATTCCCGGCGTCCGATTCCCTGCCTCTGATTCCCCGCCTCTGATTCCCCATCTCTGATTCCCCGCCTCTGATTCCCCGTGTCTGATTCCCTTACTCTGATTCCCCGCCTCTGATTCCCCCCCTCTGATTCCCTGCCACTGATTCCCTGCCCCTGATTCCCCACTTCTGATTCCCCATATCTGATTCCCCGCCTGTTTCCCCGCCTCTGATTCCCCGCCTCTGATTCCCCATATCTGATTCCCTGCCTCTGATTCCCCAACTCTGATTCCCCGCCTCTGATTCCCCATATCTTATTCCGAGCCTCTGTTTCCCCCCCTCTGATTCCTAGCCTCTGATTCCCCATATCTGATTCCCCGCCTTTGATTCCCCATATCTGATTCCCCGCCTCATTTTCCCCATATCTGCTTCGCCGCCTCTGATTCCCCAACTCTGATTCCCCTCCTCTGATTCCCCAGCTCTGATTTCCAGCCTCTGATTTCCGGCATCCGATTCCCTACCTCTGATTCCCCGCCTCTGATTCCCCATCTCTGATTCCCCGCCTCTGATTCCCCGTGTCTGATTCCCTGCATCTGATTCCCCGCCTCTGATTCCCCGCGTCTGATTCCCTGCCACTGATTCCCTGCCCCTGATTCCCCATATCTGATTCCCCGCCTCTGTTTCCCCGCCTCTGATTCCCCGCCTCTGTTTCCCGATATCTGATTCCCCGCCTCCGATTCCCCAACTCTGATTCCCCTCCTCTAATTCGCCAGCTATGATTCCCCGCCTCTGATTCCCTGCGTCTGATTCCCTGCCTCTGATTCCCAGCCTCTGATTCCACTTCTCTGATTCACCACCTCTGAATCCCCACCTCTGATTCCCCATCTCTGATTCCGCACATCCGATTCCCTGCCTCTGATTCCCAGCCTCTGATTCCCCGCCTCTGATTCGCAACCTCTAATTCCCCACCTCTGATTCCCCATATCTGATTCCCCGCCTCTGTTTCCCTGCCTCTGATTCCCGGCCTCTGTTTCCCCATATCTGATTCCCCTCCTCTGATTCCCCAACTCTGATTCCCCGCCTCTGATTCCCCAGCTCTGATTCCCCGCCTTTTATTCCCGGCCTCTGATTCCCTGCCACTGATTCCCCGCCCCTGATTCCCCACCTCTGATTCCCCATATCTGATTCCCCACCTCTGATTCCCCAGCTCTGATTCCCTGCCACTGATTCCCCGCCCCTGATTCCCCACCTCTGATTCCCCATATCTGATTCCCCGCCTCTGTTTCCCCAGCTCTGATTCCCTGCCTCTGATTCCCTGCCCTGATTCCCCATCTCTGTTTCACCGCCTTTGATTCGCCACCTCTGATTCCCCATATCTGATTCCCCGCCTCTGTTTCCCCACCTCTGATTCCCTGCCTCTGATTCCCAACCTCTGATTCCACACCTCTGATTCCCCATATCTGATTCCCCGCCTCTATTTCCCCATATCTGATTCCCCGCCTCTGATTCGCCATCTCTGATTCCCCGCCTCTGATTCCCCGTGTCTGATTCCCTGCCTCTGATTCCCCACCTCAGATTCCCCGCCTCTGATTCCCTGCCACTGATTCCCTGCCCCTGATTCCCCACCTCTGATTCCCCATATCTGATTCCCCGCCTCTGTTTCCCCGCCTCTGATTCCCCGCCTCTGATTCCCCATATCTGATTCCCTGCCTCTGATTCCACAACTCTGATTCCCCGCCTCTGATTCCCCAGCTCTGAAACCCCGCCTCTGATTCCCCGCGTCTGATTCCCTCCCTCTGATTCCCCGCCTTGATTCCCCATCTCTGATTCACAACCTCTGATTCCCCACCTCTGATTCCCCATATCTGATTCCCCGCCTCTGTTTCCCCGCCTCTGATTCCCCGCCTCTGATTCCCCATATCAGGTTCCCCGGCTCTGATTGCCCACCTCTGATTCCCCGCCTCTGATTCGCCAGCTCTGATTCCCCGCCTCTGAATCCCCGCATCTGATTCCCTGCCTCTGATTCCCCGCCTCTGATTCCCCATCTCTGATTCACCGCCTCTGATTCCCCAACTCTGATTCCCCTCCTCTAATTCGCCAGCTATGATTCCCCGCCTCTGATTCCCTGCATCTGAATCCCTGCCTCTGATTCCCCGCCTCTGATTCCCCTTCTCTGATTCACCACCTCTGAATCCCCACCTCTGATTCCCCATCTCTGATTCCGCACATCCGATTCCCTGCCTCTGATTCCCCGCCTCTGATTCCCCGCCTCTGATTCCCTGCCTCTGATTCGCAACCTCTAATTCCCCACCTCTGATTCCCCAGCTCTGAAACCCCGCCTCTGATTCCCCGCGTCTGATTCCCTCCCTCTGATTCCCCGCCTTGATTCCCCATCTCTGATTCACAACCTCTGATTCCCCACCTCTGATTCCCCATATCTGATTCCCCGCCTCTGTTTCCCCGCCTCTGATTCCCCGCCTCTGATTCCCCATATCTGGTTCCCCGGCTCTGATTGCCCACCTCTGATTCCCCGCCTCTGATTCGCCAGCTCTGATTCCCCGCCTCTGAATCCCCGCATCTGATTCCCTGCCTCTGATTCCCCGCCTCTGATTCCCCATCTCTGATTCACCGCCTCTGATTCCCCAACTCTGATTCCCCTCCTCTAATTCGCCAGCTATGATTCCCCGCCTCTGATTCCCTGCATCTGATTCCCTGCCTCTGATTCCCCGCCTCTGATTCCCCTTCTCTGATTCACCACCTCTGAATCCCCACCTCTGATTCCCCATCTCTGATTCCGCACATCCGATTCCCTGCCTCTGATTCCCCGCCTCTGATTCCCCGCCTCTGATTCCCTGCCTCTGATTCGCAACCTCTAATTCCCCACCTCTGATTCCCCATATCTGATTCCCCGCCTCTGTTTCCCTGCCTCTGATTCCCGGCCTCTGTTTCCCCATATCTGATTCCCCTCCTCTGATTCCCCAACTCTGATTCCCCGCCTCTGATTCCCCAGCTCTGATTCCCCGCCTTTTATTCCCGGCCTCTGATTCCCTGCCACTGATTCCCCGCCCCTGATTCCCCACCTCTGATTCCCCATATCTGATTCCCCGCCTCTGTTTCCCCAGCTCTGATTCCCCACCTCTGATTCCCCAGCTCTTTCCTTGCCACTGATTCCCCGCCCCTGATTCCCCACCTCTGATTCCCCATATCTGATTCCCCGCCTCTGTTTCCCCAGCTCTGATTCCCTGCCTCTGATTCCCTGCCCTGATTCCCCATCTCTGTTTCACCGCCTTTGATTCGCCACCTCTGATTCCCCATATCTGATTCCCCGCCTCTGTTTCCCCGCCTCTGATTCCCTGCCTCTGATTCCCAACCTCTGATTCCACACCTCTGATTCCCCATATCTGATTCCCCGACTCTATTTCCCCATATCTGATTCCCCGCCTCTGATTCCCCAACTCTGATTCCCCGCCTCTGATTCCCCAGCTCTGATTCCCCGCCTCTGATTCCCGGCGTCCGATTCCCTGCCTCTGATTCCCCGCCTCTGATTCCCCATCTCTGATTCCCCGCCTCTGATTCCCCGTGTCTGATTCCCTTACTCTGATTCCCCGCCTCTGATTCCCCCCCTCTGATTCCCTGCCACTGATTCCCTGCCCCTGATTCCCCACTTCTGATTCCCCATATCTGATTCCCCGCCTGTTTCCCCGCCTCTGATTCCCCGCCTCTGATTCCCCATATCTGATTCCCTGCCTCTGATTCCCCAACTCTGATTCCCCGCCTCTGATTCCCCATATCTTATTCCGAGCCTCTGTTTCCCCCCCTCTGATTCATAGCCTCTGATTCCCCATATCTGATTCCCCGCCTTTGATTCCCCATATCTGATTCCCCGCCTCATTTTCCCCATATCTGCTTCGCCGCCTCTGATTCCCCAACTCTGATTCCCCTCCTCTGATTCCCCAGCTCTGATTTCCAGCCTCTGATTTCCGGCATCCGATTCCCTACCTCTGATTCCCCGCCTCTGATTCCCCATCTCTGATTCCCCGCCTCTGATTCCCCGTGTCTGATTCCCTGCATCTGATTCCCCGCCTCTGATTCCCCGCGTCTGATTCCCTGCCACTGATTCCCTGCCCCTGATTCCCCATATCTGATTCCCCGCCTCTGTTTCCCCGCCTCTGATTCCCCGCCTCTGTTTCCCGATATCTGATTCCCCGCCTCCGATTCCCCAACTCTGATTCCCCTCCTCTAATTCGCCAGCTATGATTCCCCGCCTCTGATTCCCTGCGTCTGATTCCCTGCCTCTGATTCCCAGCCTCTGATTCCACTTCTCTGATTCACCACCTCTGAATCCCCACCTCTGATTCCCCATCTCTGATTCCGCACATCCGATTCCCTGCCTCTGATTCCCAGCCTCTGATTCCCCGCCTCTGATTCGCAACCTCTAATTCCCCACCTCTGATTCCCCATATCTGATTCCCCGCCTCTGTTTCCCTGCCTCTGATTCCCGGCCTCTGTTTCCCCATATCTGATTCCCCTCCTCTGATTCCCCAACTCTGATTCCCCGCCTCTGATTCCCCAGCTCTGATTCCCCGCCTTTTATTCCCGGCCTCTGATTCCCTGCCACTGATTCCCCGCCCCTGATTCCCCACCTCTGATTCCCCATATCTGATTCCCCGCCTCTGTTTCCCCAGCTCTGATTCCCCACCTCTGATTCCCCAGCTCTGATTCCCTGCCACTGATTCCCCGCCCCTGATTCCCCACCTCTGATTCCCCATATCTGATTCCCCGCCTCTGTTTCCCCAGCTCTGATTCCCTGCCTCTGATTCCCTGCCCTGATTCCCCATCTCTGTTTCACCGCCTTTGATTCGCCACCTCTGATTCCCCATATCTGATTCCCCGCCTCTGTTTCCCCACCTCTGATTCCCTGCCTCTGATTCCCAACCTCTGATTCCACACCTCTGATTCCCCATATCTGATTCCCCGCCTCTATTTCCCCATATCTAATTCCCCGCCTCTGATTCGCCATCTCTGATTCCCCGCCTCTGATTCCCCGTGTCTGATTCCCTGCCTCTGATTCCCCACCTCAGATTCCCCGCCTCTGATTCCCTGCCACTGATTCCCTGCCCCTGATTCCCCACCTCTGATTCCCCATATCTGATTCCCCGCCTCTGTTTCCCCGCCTCTGATTCCCCGCCTCTGATTCCCCATATCTGATTCCCTGCCTCTGATTCCACAACTCTGATTCCCCGCCTCTGATTCCCCAGCTCTGAAACCCCGCCTCTGATTCCCCGCGTCTGATTCCCTCCCTCTGATTCCCCGCCTTGATTCCCCATCTCTGATTCACAACCTCTGATTCCCCACCTCTGATTCCCCATATCTGATTCCCCGCCTCTGTTTCCCCGCCTCTGATTCCCCGCCTCTGATTCCCCATATCTGGTTCCCCGGCTCTGATTGCCCACCTCTGATTCCCCGCCTCTGATTCGCCAGCTCTGATTCCCCGCCTCTGAATCCCCGCATCTGATTCCCTGCCTCTGATTCCCCGCCTCTGATTCCCCATCTCTGATTCACCGCCTCTGATTCCCCAACTCTGATTCCCCTCCTCTAATTCGCCAGCTATGATTCCCCGCCTCTGATTCCCTGCATCTGATTCCCTGCCTCTGATTCCCCGCCTCTGATTCCCCTTCTCTGATTCACCACCTCTGAATCCCCACCTCTGATTCCCCATCTCTGATTCCGCACATCCGATTCCCTGCCTCTGATTCCCCGCCTCTGATTCCCCGCCTCTGATTCCCTGCCTCTGATTCGCAACCTCTAATTCCCCACCTCTGATTCCCCATATCTGATTCCCCGCCTCTGTTTCCCTGCCTCTGATTCCCGGCCTCTGTTTCCCCATATCTGATTCCCCTCCTCTGATTCCCCAACTCTGATTCCCCGCCTCTGATTCCCCAGCTCTGATTCCCCGCCTTTTATTCCCGGCCTCTGATTCCCTGCCACTGATTCCCCGCCCCTGATTCCCCACCTCTGATTCCCCATATCTGATTCCCCGCCTCTGTTTCCCCAGCTCTGATTCCCCACCTCTGATTCCCCAGCTCTTTCCTTGCCACTGATTCCCCGCCCCTGATTCCCCACCTCTGATTCCCCATATCTGATTCCCCGCCTCTGTTTCCCCAGCTCTGATTCCCTGCCTCTGATTCCCTGCCCTGATTCCCCATCTCTGTTTCACCGCCTTTGATTCGCCACCTCTGATTCCCCATATCTGATTCCCCGCCTCTGTTTCCCCGCCTCTGATTCCCTGCCTCTGATTCCCAACCTCTGATTCCACACCTCTGATTCCCCATATCTGATTCCCCGACTCTATTTCCCCATATCTGATTCCCCGCCTCTGATTCCCCAACTCTGATTCCCCGCCTCTGATTCCCCAGCTCTGATTCCCCGCCTCTGATTCCCGGCGTCCGATTCCCTGCCTCTGATTCCCCGCCTGTGATTCCCCATCTCTGATTCCCCGCCTCTGATTCCCCGTGTCTGATTCCCTTACTCTGATTCCCCGCCTCTGATTCCCCCCCTCTGATTCCCTGCCACTGATTCCCTGCCCCTGATTCCCCACTTCTGATTCCCCATATCTGATTCCCCGCCTGTTTCCCCGCCTCTGATTCCCCGCCTCTGATTCCCCATATCTGATTCCCTGCCTCTGATTCCCCAACTCTGATTCCCCGCCTCTGATTCCCCATATCTTATTCCCCGCCTCTGTTTCCCCCCCTCTGATTCCTAGCCTCTGATTCCCCATATCTGATTCCCCGCCTTTGATTCCCCATATCTGATTCCCCGCCTCATTTTCCCCATATCTGCTTCGCCGCCTCTGATTCCCCAACTCTGATTCCCCTCCTCTGATTCCCCAGCTCTGATTTCCAGCCTCTGATTTCCGGCATCCGATTCCCTACCTCTGATTCCCCGCCTCTGATTCCCCATCTCTGATTCCCCGCCTCTGATTCCCCGTGTCTGATTCCCTGCATCTGATTCCCCGCCTCTGATTCCCCGCGTCTGATTCCCTGCCACTGATTCCCTGCCCCTGATTCCCCACCTCTGATTCCCCATATCTGATTTCCCGCCTCTGTTTCCCCGCCTCTGATTCCCCGCCTCTGTTTCCCCATATCTGATTCCCCGCCTCTGTTTCCCCATATCTGATTCCCCGCCTTTGATTCCCCAACTCTGATTCCCCTCCTCTAATTCGTCAGCTATGATTCCCCGCGTCTGATTCCCTGCGTCTGATTCCCTGCCTCTGATTCCCAGCCTCTGATTCCCCTTCTCTGATTCACCACCTCTGAATACCCACCTCTGATTCCCCATCTCTGATTCCGCACATCCGATTCCCTGCCTCTGATTCCCCGCCTCTGATTTCCCGCCTCTGATTCGCAACCTCTAATTCCCCACCTCTGATTCCCCATATCTGATTCCCCGCCTCTGTTTCCCTGCCTCTGATTCCCGGCCTCTGTTTCCCCATATCTGATTCCCCTCCTCTGATACCCCAACTCCGATTCCCCGCCTCTGATTCCCCTGCCACTGATTCCCCGCCCCTGATTCCCCACCTCTGATTCCCCATATCTGATTCCCCGCCTCTGTTTCCCCAGCTCTGATTCCCTGCCTCTGATTCCCTGCCCTGATTCCCCATCTCTGTTTCACCGCCTTTGATTCGCCACCTCTGATTCCCCATATCTGATTCCCCGCCTCTGTTTCCCCACCTCTGATTCCCTGCCTCTGATTCCCAACCTCTGATTCCACACCTCTGATTCCCCATATCTGATTCCCCGCCTCTATTTCCCCATATCTGATTCCCCGCCTCTGATTCGCCATCTCTGATTCCCCGCCTCTGATTCCCCGTGTCTGATTCCCTGCCTCTGATTCCCCGCCTCAGATTCCCCGCCTCTGATTCCCTGCCACTGATTCCCTGCCCCTGATTCCCCACCTCTGATTCCCCATATCTGATTCCCCGCCTCTGTTTCCCCGCCTCTGATTCCCCGCCTCTGATTCGCAACCTCTAATTCCCCACCTCTGATTCCCCATATCTGATTCCCCGCCTCTGTTTCCCTGCCTCTGATTCCCGGCCTCTGTTTCCCCATATCTGATTCCCCTCCTCTGATACCCCAACTCCGATTCCCCGCCTCTGATTCCCCAGCTCTGATTCCCCGCCTTTTATTCCCGGCCTCTGATTCCCTGCCACTGATTCCCCGCCCCTGATTCCCCACCTCTGATTCCCCATATCTGATTCCCTGCCTCTGTTTCCCCAGCTCTGATTCCCCACCTCTGATTCCCCAGCTCTGATTCCCTGCCACTGATTCCCCGCCCCTGATTCCCCACCTCTGATTCCCCATATCTGATTCCCCGCCTCTGTTTCCCCGCCTCTGATTCCCCGCCTCTGATTCCCCATATCTGATTCCCCGGCTCTGATTGCCCACCTCTGATTCCCCGCCTCTGATTCGCCAGCTCTGATTCCCCGCCTCTGAATTCCCGCATCTGATTCCCTGCCTCTGATTCCCCGCCTCTGATTCCACATCTCTGATTCACCGCCTTTGATTCCCCACCTCTGATTCTCCATATCTGATTCCCCACCTCTGTTTCCCCGCCTCTGATTCCCCGCCTCTGATTCTCCATATCTCATTCCCCGCCTCTGAATCCCCATCTCTGATTCCCGGACTCTGATTCCCCACCTCTGATTCCCGGCCTCTTATTCCCAGCATCTGATTCCCGGCCTCTGTTTCCCGGCCTCTGATTCCCCGCTTCTGATTCTGATTCCCTGCCTCTGATTCCCCATCTCTGATTCCGCACATCTGATTCCCTGCCTCTGATTCCCCACCTCTGATTCCCCATATCTGATTCCCCGCCTCTGTTTCCCCGCCTCTGATTCCCCGCCTCTGTTTCCCCATATCTAATTCCCCACCTCTGATGCCCCACCTCTGATGCCTCAACTCTGATTCCCCGCCTCTGATTCCCCAGCTCTGATTCCCCTACTCTGATTCCCCGCATCCGATTCCCCATGTCTGATTCCCCGCCTCTGTTTCCCCGCCTCTGATTCCCCGCCTCTGTTTCCCCATATCTGATTCCCCGCCTCTGATTCCCCAGCTCTGATTCCCTGCCTCTGATTCCCCGCGTTCTATTCGCTGCCTCTGATTCCCCGCCTGTGATTCCCCATCTCTGATTCAGCACCTCTGATTCCCCACCTCTGATTCCCCATATCTAATTCCCCACCTCTGCTTGCCCGCCTCTCATTCCCCGCCTCTGTTTCCCCATATCTGATTCCCCGCCTCTGAATCCCCAACTCTGATTCCCTGCCTCTGATTCACCAGCTCTGATTCCCCGCCTTTGATTCCCCCCGTCTGATTCCCAGCCTCTGAATCCCCGTCTGATTTCTTGCCTCTGATTCCCCGCCTCTGATTCCCCATCTCTGATTCACCACCTCTGAATCCCCACCTCTGATTCCCCATCTCTGATTCCGCACATCCGATTCCCTGCCTCTGATTCCCCGCCTTTTATTCCCGGCCTCTGATTCCCTGCCACTGATTCCCTGCTTCTGATTCTGATTCCCTGCCTCTGATTCCCCATCTCTGATTCCGCACATCTGATTCCCTGCCTCTGATTCCCCACCTCTGATTCCCCATATCTGATTCCCCGCCTCTGTTTCCCCGCCTCTGATTCCCCATATCTGATTCCCTGCCTCTGATTCCCCAACTCTGATTCCCCGCCTCTGATTCCCCATATCTTATTCCCCGCCTCTGTTTCCCCCCCTCTGATTCCTAGCCTCTGATTCCCCATATCTGATTCCCCGCCTTTGATTCCCCATATCTGATTCCCCGCCTCATTTTCCCCATATCTGCTTCGCCGCCTCTGATTCCCCAACTCTGATTCCCCTCCTCTGATTCCCCAGCTCTGATTTCCAGCCTCTGATTTCCGGCATCCGATTCCCTACCTCTGATTCCCCGCCTCTGATTCCCCATCTCTGATTCCCCGCCTCTGATTCCCCGTGTCTGATTCCCTGCATCTGATTCCCCGCCTCTGATTCCCCGCGTCTGATTCCCTGCCACTGATTCCCTGCCCCTGATTCCCCATATCTGATTCCCCGCCTCTGTTTCCCCGCCTCTGATTCCCCGTGTCTGATTCCCTTACTCTGATTCCCCGCCTCTGATTCCCCCCCTCTGATTCCCTGCCACTGATTCCCTGCCCCTGATTCCCCACTTCTGATTCCCCATATCTGATTCCCCGCCTGTTTCCCCGCCTCTGATTCCCCGCCTCTGATTCCCCATATCTGATTCCCTGCCTCTGATTCCCCAACTCTGATTCCCCGCCTCTGATTCCCCATATCTTATTCCCCGCCTCTGTTTCCCCCCCTCTGATTCCTAGCCTCTGATTCCCCATATCTGATTCCCCGCCTTTGATTCCCCATATCTGATTCCCCGCCTCATTTTCCCCATATCTGCTTCGCCGCCTCTGATTCCCCAACTCTGATTCCCCTCCTCTGATTCCCCAGCTCTGATTTCCAGCCTCTGATTTCCGGCATCCGATTCCCTACCTCTGATTCCCCGCCTCTGATTCCCCATCTCTGATTCCCCGCCTCTGATTCCCCGTGTCTGATTCCCTGCATCTGATTCCCCGCCTCTGATTCCCCGCGTCTGATTCCCTGCCACTGATTCCCTGCCCCTGATTCCCCACCTCTGATTCCCCATATCTGATTTCCCGCCTCTGTTTCCCCGCCTCTGATTCCCCGCCTCTGTTTCCCCATATCTGATTCCCCGCCTCTGTTTCCCCATATCTGATTCCCCGCCTTTGATTCCCCAACTCTGATTCCCCTCCTCTAATTCGTCAGCTATGATTCCCCGCGTCTGATTCCCTGCGTCTGATTCCCTGCCTCTGATTCCCAGCCTCTGATTCCCCTTCTCTGATTCACCACCTCTGAATACCCACCTCTGATTCCCCATCTCTGATTCCGCACATCCGATTCCCTGCCTCTGATTCCCCGCCTCTGATTTCCCGCCTCTGATTCGCAACCTCTAATTCCCCACCTCTGATTCCCCATATCTGATTCCCCGCCTCTGTTTCCCTGCCTCTGATTCCCGGCCTCTGTTTCCCCATATCTGATTCCCCTCCTCTGATACCCCAACTCCGATTCCCCGCCTCTGATTCCCCTGCCACTGATTCCCCGCCCCTGATTCCCCACCTCTGATTCCCCATATCTGATTCCCCGCCTCTGTTTCCCCAGCTCTGATTCCCTGCCTCTGATTCCCTGCCCTGATTCCCCATCTCTGTTTCACCGCCTTTGATTCGCCACCTCTGATTCCCCATATCTGATTCCCCGCCTCTGTTTCCCCACCTCTGATTCCCTGCCTCTGATTCCCAACCTCTGATTCCACACCTCTGATTCCCCATATCTGATTCCCCGCCTCTATTTCCCCATATCTGATTCCCCGCCTCTGATTCGCCATCTCTGATTCCCCGCCTCTGATTCCCCGTGTCTGATTCCCTGCCTCTGATTCCCCGCCTCAGATTCCCCGCCTCTGATTCCCTGCCACTGATTCCCTGCCCCTGATTCCCCACCTCTGATTCCCCATATCTGATTCCCCGCCTCTGTTTCCCCGCCTCTGATTCCCCGCCTCTGATTCGCAACCTCTAATTCCCCACCTCTGATTCCCCATATCTGATTCCCCGCCTCTGTTTCCCTGCCTCTGATTCCCGGCCTCTGTTTCCCCATATCTGATTCCCCTCCTCTGATACCCCAACTCCGATTCCCCGCCTCTGATTCCCCAGCTCTGATTCCCCGCCTTTTATTCCCGGCCTCTGATTCCCTGCCACTGATTCCCCGCCCCTGATTCCCCACCTCTGATTCCCCATATCTGATTCCCTGCCTCTGTTTCCCCAGCTCTGATTCCCCACCTCTGATTCCCCAGCTCTGATTCCCTGCCACTGATTCCCCGCCCCTGATTCCCCACCTCTGATTCCCCATATCTGATTCCCCGCCTCTGTTTCCCCGCCTCTGATTCCCCGCCTCTGATTCCCCATATCTGATTCCCCGGCTCTGATTGCCCACCTCTGATTCCCCGCCTCTGATTCGCCAGCTCTGATTCCCCGCCTCTGAATTCCCGCATCTGATTCCCTGCCTCTGATTCCCCGCCTCTGATTCCACATCTCTGATTCACCGCCTTTGATTCCCCACCTCTGATTCTCCATATCTGATTCCCCACCTCTGTTTCCCCGCCTCTGATTCCCCGCCTCTGATTCTCCATATCTCATTCCCCGCCTCTGAATCCCCATCTCTGATTCCCGGACTCTGATTCCCCACCTCTGATTCCCGGCCTCTTATTCCCAGCATCTGATTCCCGGCCTCTGTTTCCCGGCCTCTGATTCCCCGCTTCTGATTCTGATTCCCTGCCTCTGATTCCCCATCTCTGATTCCGCACATCTGATTCCCTGCCTCTGATTCCCCACCTCTGATTCCCCATATCTGATTCCCCGCCTCTGTTTCCCCGCCTCTGATTCCCCGCCTCTGTTTCCCCATATCTAATTCCCCACCTCTGATGCCCCACCTCTGATGCCTCAACTCTGATTCCCCGCCTCTGATTCCCCAGCTCTGATTCCCCTACTCTGATTCCCCGCATCCGATTCCCCATGTCTGATTCCCCGCCTCTGTTTCCCCGCCTCTGATTCCCCGCCTCTGTTTCCCCATATCTGATTCCCCGCCTCTGATTCCCCAGCTCTGATTCCCTGCCTCTGATTCCCCGCGTTCTATTCGCTGCCTCTGATTCCCCGCCTGTGATTCCCCATCTCTGATTCAGCACCTCTGATTCCCCACCTCTGATTCCCCATATCTAATTCCCCACCTCTGCTTGCCCGCCTCTCATTCCCCGCCTCTGTTTCCCCATATCTGATTCCCCGCCTCTGAATCCCCAACTCTGATTCCCTGCCTCTGATTCACCAGCTCTGATTCCCCGCCTTTGATTCCCCCCGTCTGATTCCCAGCCTCTGAATCCCCGTCTGATTTCTTGCCTCTGATTCCCCGCCTCTGATTCCCCATCTCTGATTCACCACCTCTGAATCCCCACCTCTGATTCCCCATCTCTGATTCCGCACATCCGATTCCCTGCCTCTGATTCCCCGCCTTTTATTCCCGGCCTCTGATTCCCTGCCACTGATTCCCTGCTTCTGATTCTGATTCCCTGCCTCTGATTCCCCATCTCTGATTCCGCACATCTGATTCCCTGCCTCTGATTCCCCACCTCTGATTCCCCATATCTGATTCCCCGCCTCTGTTTCCCCGCCTCTGATTCCCCATATCTGATTCCCTGCCTCTGATTCCCCAACTCTGATTCCCCGCCTCTGATTCCCCATATCTTATTCCCCGCCTCTGTTTCCCCCCCTCTGATTCCTAGCCTCTGATTCCCCATATCTGATTCCCCGCCTTTGATTCCCCATATCTGATTCCCCGCCTCATTTTCCCCATATCTGCTTCGCCGCCTCTGATTCCCCAACTCTGATTCCCCTCCTCTGATTCCCCAGCTCTGATTTCCAGCCTCTGATTTCCGGCATCCGATTCCCTACCTCTGATTCCCCGCCTCTGATTCCCCATCTCTGATTCCCCGCCTCTGATTCCCCGTGTCTGATTCCCTGCATCTGATTCCCCGCCTCTGATTCCCCGCGTCTGATTCCCTGCCACTGATTCCCTGCCCCTGATTCCCCATATCTGATTCCCCGCCTCTGTTTCCCCGCCTCTGATTCCCCGCCTCTGTTTCCCGATATATGATTCCCCGCCTCTGATTCCCCAACTCTGATTCCCCTCCTCTAATTCGCCAGCTATGATTCCACGCCTCTGATTCCCTGCGTCTGATTCCCTGCCTCTGATTCCCAGCCTCTGATTCCACTTCTCTGATTCACCACCTCTGAATCCCCACCTCTGATTCCCCATCTCTGATTCCGCACATCCGATTCCCTGCCTCTGATTCCCAGCCTCTGATTCCCCGCCTCTGATTCGCAACCTCTAATTCCCCACCTCTGATTCCCCATATCTGATTCCCCGCCTCTGTTTCCCTGCCTCTGATTCCCGGCCTCTGTTTCCCCATATCTGATTCCCCTCCTCTGATTCCCCAACTCTGATTCCCCGCCTCTGATTCCCCAGCTCTGATTCCCCGCCTTTTATTCCCGGCCTCTGATTCCCTGCCACTGATTCCCCGCCCCTGATTCCCCACCTCTGATTCCCCATATCTGATTCCCCGCCTCTGTTTCCCCAGCTCTGATTCCCCACCTCTGATTCCCCAGCTCTGATTCCCTGCCACTGATTCCCCGCCCCTGATTCCCCACCTCTGATTCCCCATATCTGATTCCCCGCCTCTGTTTCCCCAGCTCTGATTCCCTGCCTCTGATTCCCTGCCCTGATTCCCCATCTCTGTTTCACCGCCTTTGATTCGCCACCTCTGATTCCCCATATCTGATTCCCCGCCTCTGTTTCCCCACCTCTGATTCCCTGCCTCTGATTCCCAACCTCTGATTCCACACCTCTGATTCCCCATATCTGATTCCCCGCCTCTATTTCCCCATATCTGATTCCCCGCCTCTGATTCGCCATCTCTGATTCCCCGCCTCTGATTCCCCGTGTCTGATTCCCTGCCTCTGATTCCCCACCTCAGATTCCCCGCCTCTGATTCCCTGCCACTGATTCCCTGCCCCTGATTCCCCACCTCTGATTCCCCATATCTGATTCCCCGCCTCTGTTTCCCCGCCTCTGATTCCCCGCCTCTGATTCCCCATATCAGATTCCCTGCCTCTGATTCCACAACTCTGATTCCCCGCCTCTGATTCCCCAGCTCTGAAACCCCGCCTCTGATTCCCCGCGTCTGATTCCCTCCCTCTGATTCCCCGCCTTGATTCCCCATCTCTGATTCACATCCTCTGATTCCCCACCTCTGATTCCCCATATCTGATTCCCCGCCTCTGTTTCCCCGCCTCTGATTCCCCGCCTCTGATTCCCCATATCTGGTTCCCCGGCTCTGATTGCCCACCTCTGATTCCCCGCCTCTGATTCGCCAGCTCTGATTCCCCGCCTCTGAATCCCCGCATCTGATTCCCTGCCTCTGATTCCCCGCCTCTGATTCCCCATCTCTGATTCACCGCCTCTGATTCCCCAACTCTGATTCCCCTCCTCTAATTCGCCAGCTATGATTCCCCGCCTCTGATTCCCTGCATCTGATTCCCTGCCTCTGATTCCCCGCCTCTGATT
The DNA here is from genome assembly GCF_036971445.1 of Narcine bancroftii. Lineage (NCBI taxonomy): Eukaryota > Metazoa > Chordata > Chondrichthyes > Torpediniformes > Narcinidae > Narcine > Narcine bancroftii. The sequence goes on along the minus strand of NW_027211832.1, from coordinate 81,385 downwards.
CCCCTTCTCTGATTCACCACCTCTGAATCCCCACCTCTGATTCCCCATCTCTGATTCCGCACATCCGATTCCCTGCCTCTGATTCCCCGCCTCTGATTCCCCGCCTCTGATTCCCTGCCTCTGATTCGCAACCTCTAATTCCCCACCTCTGATTCCCCATATCTGATTCCCCGCCTCTGTTTCCCTGCCTCTGATTCCCGGCCTCTGTTTCCCCATATCTGATTCCCCTCCTCTGATTCCCCAACTCTGATTCCCCGCCTCTGATTCCCCAGCTCTGATTCCCCGCCTTTTATTCCCGGCCTCTGATTCCCTGCCACTGATTCCCCGCCCCTGATTCCCCACCTCTGATTCCCCATATCTGATTCCCCGCCTCTGTTTCCCCAGCTCTGATTCCCCACCTCTGATTCCCCAGCTCTTTCCTTGCCACTGATTCCCCGCCCCTGATTCCCCACCTCTGATTCCCCATATCTGATTCCCCGCCTCTGTTTCCCCAGCTCTGATTCCCTGCCTCTGATTCCCTGCCCTGATTCCCCATCTCTGTTTCACCGCCTTTGATTCGCCACCTCTGATTCCCCATATCTGATTCCCCGCCTCTGTTTCCCCGCCTCTGATTCCCTGCCTCTGATTCCCAACCTCTGATTCCACACCTCTGATTCCCCATATCTGATTCCCCGACTCTATTTCCCCATATCTGATTCCCCGCCTCTGATTCCCCAACTCTGATTCCCCGCCTCTGATTCCCCAGCTCTGATTCCCCGCCTCTGATTCCCGGCGTCCGATTCCCTGCCTCTGATTCCCCGCCTCTGATTCCCCATCTCTGATTCCCCGCCTCTGATTCCCCGTGTCTGATTCCCTTACTCTGATTCCCCGCCTCTGATTCCCCCCCTCTGATTCCCTGCCACTGATTCCCTGCCCCTGATTCCCCACTTCTGATTCCCCATATCTGATTCCCCGCCTGTTTCCCCGCCTCTGATTCCCCGCCTCTGATTCCCCATATCTGATTCCCTGCCTCTGATTCCCCAACTCTGATTCCCCGCCTCTGATTCCCCATATCTTATTCCCCGCCTCTGTTTCCCCCCCTCTGATTCCTAGCCTCTGATTCCCCATATCTGATTCCCCGCCTTTGATTCCCCATATCTGATTCCCCGCCTCATTTTCCCCATATCTGCTTCGCCGCCTCTGATTCCCCAACTCTGATTCCCCTCCTCTGATTCCCCAGCTCTGATTTCCAGCCTCTGATTTCCGGCATCCGATTCCCTACCTCTGATTCCCCGCCTCTGATTCCCCATCTCTGATTCCCCGCCTCTGATTCCCCGTGTCTGATTCCCTGCATCTGATTCCCCGCCTCTGATTCCCCGCGTCTGATTCCCTGCCACTGATTCCCTGCCCCTGATTCCCCACCTCTGATTCCCCATATCTGATTTCCCGCCTCTGTTTCCCCGCCTCTGATTCCCCGCCTCTGTTTCCCCATATCTGATTCCCCGCCTCTGTTTCCCCATATCTGATTCCCCGCCTTTGATTCCCCAACTCTGATTCCCCTCCTCTAATTCGTCAGCTATGATTCCCCGCGTCTGATTCACTGCGTCTGATTCCCTGCCTCTGATTCCCAGCCTCTGATTCCCCTTCTCTGATTCACCACCTCTGAATACCCACCTCTGATTCCCCATCTCTGATTCCGCACATCCGATTCCCTGCCTCTGATTCCCCGCCTCTTATTTCCCGCCTCTGATTCGCAACCTCTAATTCCCCACCTCTGATTCCCCATATCTGATTCCCCGCCTCTGTTTCCCTGCCTCTGATTCCCGGCCTCTGTTTCCCCATATCTGATTCCCCTCCTCTGATACCCCAACTCCGATTCCCCGCCTCTGATTCCCCAGCTCTGATTCCCCGCCTTTTATTCCCGGCCTCTGATACCCTGCCACTGATTCCCCGCCCCTGATTCCCCACCTCTGATTCCCCATATCTGATTCCCCGCCTCTGTTTCCCCAGCTCTGATTCCCCACCTCTGATTCCCCAGCTCTGATTCCCTGCCACTGATTCCCCGCCCCTGATTCCCCACCTCTGATTCCCCATATCTGATTCCCCGCCTCTGTTTCCCCAGCTCTGATTCCCTGCCTCTGATTCCCTGCCCTGATTCCCCATCTCTGTTTCACCGCCTTTGATTCGCCACCTCTGATTCCCCATATCTGATTCCCCGCCTCTGTTTCCCCGCCTCTGATTCCCTGCCTCTGATTCCCAACCTCTGATTCCACACCTCTGATTCCCCATATCTGATTCCCCGCCTCTATTTCCCCATATCTGATTCCCCGCCTCTGATTCCCCAACTCTGATTCCCCGCCTCTGATTCCCCAGCTCAGATTCCCCGCCTCTGATTCCCGGCGTCCGATTCGCTGCCTCTGATTCCCCGCCTCTGATTCGCCATCTCTGATTCCCCGCCTCTGATTCCCCGTGTCTGATTCCCTGCCTCTGATTCCCCGCCTCAGATTCCCCGCATCTGATTCCCTGCCACTGATTCCCTGCCCCTGATTCCCCACCTCTGATTCCCCATATCTGATTCCCCGCCTCTGTTTCCCCGCCTCTGATTCCCCGCCTCTGATTCCCCATATCTGATTCCCTGCCTCTGATTCCACAACTCTGATTCCCCGCCTCTGATTCCCCAGCTCTGAATCCCCGCCTCTGATTCCCCGCGTCTGATTCCCTCCCTCTGATTCTCCGCCTTGATTCCCCATCTCTGATTCACAACCTCTGATTCCCCACCTCTGATTCCCCATATCTGATTCCCCGCCTCTGTTTCCCCGCCTCTGATTCCCCGCCTCTGATTCCCCATATCTGATTCCCCGGCTCTGATTGCCCACCTCTGATTCCCCGCCTCTGATTCGCCAGCTCTGATTCCCCGCCTCTGAATTCCCGCATCTGATTCCCTGCCTCTGATTCCCCGCCTCTGATTCCACATCTCTGATTCACCGCCTTTGAATCCCCACCTCTGATTCTCCATATCTGATTCCCCACCTCTGTTTCCCCGCCTCTGATACCCCGCCTCTGATTCTCCATATCTCATTCCCCGCCTCTGAATCCCCATCTCTGATTCCCGGACACTGATTCCCCACCTCTGATTCCCGGCCTCTTATTCCCAGCATCTGATTCCCGGCCTCTGTTTCCCGGCCTCTGATTCCCCGCTTCTGATTCTGATTCCCTGCCTCTGATTCCCCATCTCTGATTCCGCACATCTGATTCCCTGCCTCTGATTCCCCACCTCTGATTCCCCATATCTGATTCCCCGCCTCTGTTTCCCCGCCTCTGATTCCCCGCCTCTGTTTCCCCATATCTAATTCCCCACCTCTGATGCCCCACCTCTGATGCCCCAACTCTGATTCCCCGCCTCTGATTCCCCAGCTCTGATTCCCCTACTCTGATTCCCCGCATCCGATTCCCCATGTCTGATTCCCCGCCTCTGTTTCCCCGCCTCTGATTCCCCGCCTCTGTTTCCCCATACCTGATTCCCCGCCTCTGATTCCCCAGCTCTGATTCCCTGCCTCTGATTCCTCGCGTTCTATTCGCTGCCTTTGATTCCCCGCCTGTGATTCCCCATCTCTGATTCAGCACCTCTGATTCCCCACCTCTGATTCCCCATATCTAATTCCCCACCTCTGCTTGCCCGCCTCTCATTCCCCGCCTCTGTTTCCCCATATCTGATTCCCCGCCTCTGAATCCCCAACTCTGATTCCCTGCCTCTGATTCACCAGCTCTGATTCCCCGCCTTTGATACCCCCCGTCTGATTCCCAGCCTCTGAATCCCCGTCTGATTTCTTGCCTCTGATTCCCCGCCTCTGATTCCCCATCTCTGATTCACCACCTCTGAATCCCCACCTCTGATTCCCCATCTCTGATTCCGCACATCCGATTCCCTGCCTCTGATTCCCCGCCTTTTATTCCCGGCCTCTGATTCCCTGCCACTGATTCCCTGCTTCTGATTCTGATTCCCTGCCTCAGATTCCCCATCTCTGATTCCGCACATCTGATTCCCTGCCTCTGATTCCCCACCTCTGATTCCCCATATCTGATTCCCCGCCTCTGTTTCCCGATATCTGATTCCCCGCCTCTGATTCCCCAACTCTGATTCCCCTCCTCTAATTCTCCAGCTATGATTCCCCGCCTCTGATTCCCTGCGTCTGATTCCCTGCCTCTGATTCCCAGCCTCTGATTCCACTTCTCTGATTCACCACCTCTGAATCCCCACCTCTGATTCCCCATCTCTGATTCCGCACATCCGATTCCCTGCCTCTGATTCCCAGCCTCTGATTCCCCGCCTCTGATTCGCAACCTCTAATTCCCCACCTCTGATTCCCCATATCTGATTCCCCGCCTCTGTTTCCCTGCCTCTGATTCCCGGCCTCTGTTTCCCCATATCTGATTCCCCTCCTCTGATTCCCCAACTCTGATTCCCCGCCTCTGATTCCCCAGCTCTGATTCCCCGCCTTTTATTCCCGGCCTCTGATTCCCTGCCACTGATTCCCCGCCCCTGATTATCCACCTCTGATTCCCCATATCTGATTCCCCGCCTCTGTTTCCCCAGCTCTGATTCCCCACCTCTGATTCCCCAGCTCTGATTCCCTGCCACTGATTCCCCGCCCCTGATTCCCCACCTCTGATTCCCCATATCTGATTCCCCGCCTCTGTTTCCCCAGCTCTGATTCCCTGCCTCTGATTCCCTGCCCTGATTCCCCATCTCTGTTTCACCGCCTTTGATTCGCCACCTCTGATTCCCCATATCTGATTCCCCGCCTCTGTTTCCCCACCTCTGATTCCCTGCCTCTGATTCCCAACCTCTGATTCCACACCTCTGATTCCCCATATCTGATTCCTCGCCTCTATTTCCCCATATCTGATTCCCCGCCTCTGATTCCCCAACTCTGATTCCCCGCCTCTGATTCCCCAACTCTGATTCCCCGCCTCTGATTCCCGGCGTCCGATTCCCTGCCTCTGATTCCCCGCCTCTGATTCGCCATCTCTGATTCCCCGCCTCTGATTCCCCGTGTCTGATTCCCTGCCTCTGATTCCCCGCCTCAGATTCCCCGCCTCTGATTCCCTGCCACTGATTCCCTGCCCCTGATTCCCCACATCTGACTCCCCATATCTGATTCCCCGCCTCTGTTTCCCCGCCTCTGATTCCCCGCCTCTGATTCCCCATATCTGATTCCCTGCCTCTGATTCCACAACTCTGATTCCCCGCCTCTGATTCCCCAGCTCTGAAACCCCGCCTCTGATTCCCCGCGTCTGATTCCCTCCCTCTTATTCCCCGCCTTGATTCCCCATCTCTGATTCACAACCTCTGATTCCCCACCTCTGATTCCCCATATCTGATTCCCCGCCTCTGTTTCCCCGCCTCTGATTCCCCGCCTCTGATTCCCCATATCTGATTCCCCGGCTCTGATTGCCCACCTCTGATTCCCCGCCTCTGATTCGCCAGCTCTGATTCCCCGCCTCTGAATCCCCACATCTGATTCCCTGCCTCTGATTCCCCGCCTCTGATTCCCCATCTCTGATTCACCGCCTTTGATTCCCCACCTCTGATTCTCCATATCTGATTCCCCACCTCTGTTTCCCCGCCTCTGATTCCCCGCCTCTGATTCTCCATATCTCATTCCCCGCCTCTGAATCCCCATCTCTGATTCCCGGTCTCTGATTCCCCACCTCTGATTCCCGGCCTCTTATTCCCAGCATCTGATTCCCGGCCTCTGATTCCCGGCCTCTGATTCCCCGCTTCTGATTCTGATTCCCTGCCTCTGATTCCCCATCTCTGATTCCGCACATCTGATTCCCTGCCTCTGATTCACCACCTCTGATTCCCCATATCTGATTCCCCGCCTCTGTTTCCCCGCCTCTGATTCCCCGCCTCTGTTTCCCCATATCTAATTCCCCACCTCTGATGCCCCAACTCTGATTCCCCGCCTCTGATTCCCCAGCTCTGATTCCCCACCTCTGATTCCCCGCAACCGATTCCCCATGTCTGATTCCCCGCCTCTGTTTCCCCGCCTCTGATTCCCCGCCTCTGTTTCCCCATATCTGATTCCCCGCTTCTGATTCCCCAGCTCTGATTCCCTGCCTCTGATTCCCCGCGTTCTATTCGCTTCCTCTGATTCCCCTCCTGTGATTCCCCATCTCTGATTCACCACCTCTGATTCCCCACCTCTGATTCCCCATATCTAATTCCCCGCCTCTGCTTGCCCGCCTCTCATTCCCCGCCTCTGTTTCCCCATATCTAATTCCCCGCCTCTGAATCCCCAACTCTGATTCCCTGCCTCTGATTCACCAGCTCTGATTCCCCGCCTTTGATTCCCCCCGTCTGATTCCCAGCCTCTGAATCCCCGTCTGATTTCTTGCCTCTGATTCCCCGCCTCTGATTCCCCATCTCTGATTCACTGCCTCTGATTCCCCACATCTGATTCCCCATCTCTGATTCCGCACAACCGATTCCCTGCCTCTGATTCCCCGACTCTGATTCCACACCTCTGATTCCCCAGCTCTGATTCCCCGCCTCTGATTCCCCGCGTCTGATTCCCTGCCTGTGATTCCCCGCCTCTGATTCCCCATCTCTGATTCCCCACCTCTGATTCCCCGTGTCTGATTCCCTTCCTTTGATTCCCCGCCTCTGATTCCCCGCCTCTGATTCCCTGCCACTGATTCCCCGCCCCTGATTCCCCACCTCTGATTCCCCATATCTTATTCCCCGCCTCTGTTTCCCCCCCTCTGATTCCCAGCCTCTGATTCCCCATATCTGATTCCCCGCCTCTGATTCCCCATATCTCATTCCCCGCCTCTATTTCCCCATATCTGCTTCGCCGCCTCTGATTCCCCAACTCTGATTCCCCGCCTCTGATTCCCCAGCTCTGATTTCCCGCCTCTGATTCCCAGTATCCGATTCCCTGCCTCTGATTCCCCGCCTCTGATTCCCCATCTCTGATTCCCCGCCTCTGATTCCCCGTGTCTGATTCCCTGCCTCTGATTCCCCAATTCTGAATCCCCGCCTCTGATTCCCCATCTCTGATTCACCACCTCTGAATCCCCACCTTTGATTCCCCATCTCTGATTCCGCACATCCGATTCCCTGCCTCTGATTCCCCGCCTTTTATTCCCGGCCTCTGATTCCCTGCCACTGATTCCCTGCTTCTGATTCTGATTCCCTGCCTCTGATTCCCCATCTCTGATTCCGCACATCTGATTCCCTGCCTCTGATTCCCCACCTCTGATTCCCCATATCTGATTCCCCGCCTCTGTTTCCCGATATCTGATTCCCCGCCTCTGATTCCCCAACTCTGATTCCCCTCCTCTAATTCGCCAGCTATGATTCCCCGCCTCTGATTCCCTGCGTCTGATTCCCTGCCTCTGATTCCCAGCCTCTGATTCCACTTCTCTGATTCACCACCTCTGAATCCCCACCTCTGATTCCCCATCTCTGATTCCGCACATCCGATTCCCTGCCTCTGATTCCCAGCCTCTGATTCCCCGCCTCTGATTCGCAACCTCTAATTCCCCACCTCTGATTCCCCATATCTGATTCCCCGCCTCTGTTTCCCTGCCTCTGATTCCCGGCCTCTGTTTCCCCATATCTGATTCCCCTCCTCTGATTCCCCAACTCTGATTCCCCGCCTCTGATTCCCCAGCTCTGATTCCCCGCCTTTTATTCCCGGCCTCTGATTCCCTGCCACTGATTCCCCGCCCCTGATTATCCACCTCTGATTCCCCATATCTGATTCCCCGCCTCTGTTTCCCCAGCTCTGATTCCCCACCTCTGATTCCCCAGCTCTGATTCCCTGCCACTGATTCCCCGCCCCTGATTCCCCACCTCTGATTCCCCATATCTGATTCCCCGCCTCTGTTTCCCCAGCTCTGATTCCCTGCCTCTGATTCCCTGCCCTGATTCCCCATCTCTGTTTCACCGCCTTTGATTCGCCACCTCTGATTCCCCATATCTGATTCCCCGCCTCTGTTTCCCCACCTCTGATTCCCTGCCTCTGATTCCCAACCTCTGATTCCACACCTCTGATTCCCCATATCTGATTCCCCGCCTCTATTTCCCCATATCTGATTCCCCGCCTCTGATTCCCCAACTCTGATTCCCCGCCTCTGATTCCCCAACTCTGATTCCCCGCCTCTGATTCCCGGCGTCCGATTCCCTGCCTCTGATTCCCCGCCTCTGATTCGCCATCTCTGATTCCCCGCCTCTGATTCCCCGTGTCTGATTCCCTGCCTCTGATTCCCCGCCTCTGATTCCCCATCTCTGATTCCCCACCTCTGATTCCCCGTGTCTGATTCCCTTTCTTTGATTCCCCGCCTCTGATTCCCCGCCTCTGATTCCCTGCCACTGATTCCCCGCCCCTGATTCCCCACCTCTGATTCCCCATATCTTATTCCCCGCCTCTGTTTCCCCCCCTCTGATTGCCCGCCTCTGATTCCACATCTCTGATTCACCACCTCTGATTCCCCGCGTCTGATTCCCCGCCTCTGATTCCCCATCTCTGATTCCCCATCTCTGATTCCCCAGCTCTGATTCCCCACCTCTGATTCCCCGTGTCTGATTCCCTGCCTCTGAATCCCCGCCTCTGATTCCCCGCCTCTGATTCCCTGCCACTGATTACCCGCCCCTGATTCCCCACCTCTGATTCCCCATATCTTATTCCCCGCCTCTGATTCCCCATATCTGATTCCCCGCCTCTGATTCCCCAGCTCTGATTCCCCACCTCTGATTCCCCGTGTCTGATTCCCTGCCTCTGAATCCCCGCCTCTGATTCCCCGCCTCTGATTCCCTGCCACTGATTACCCGCCCCTGATTCCCCACCTCTGATTCCCCATATCTTATTCCCCGCCTCTGATTCCCCATATCTGATTCCCCGCCTCTATTTCCCCATATCTGCTTCGCCGCCTCTGATTCCCCAACTCTGATTCCCCGCCTCTGATTCCCCAGCTCTGATTTCCCGCCTCTGATTTCCGGCATCCGATTCCCTGCCTCTGATTCCCCGCCTCTGATTCCCCGTGTCTGATTCCCTGCCTCTGATTCCCCGCCTCTGATTCCCCGCCTCTGATTCCCTGCCACTGATTCCCTGCCCCTGATTCCCCACTTCTGATTCCCCATATCTGATTACCCGCCTCTGATTCCCTGCGTCTGATTCCCTGCCTCTGATTCCCCACCTCTGATTCCCCATCTCTGATTCCCCACCTCTGATTCCCCGTGTCTGATTCCCTGCCTCTGAATCCCCGCCTCTGATTCCCCGCCTCTGATTCCCCATCTCTGATTCACCGCCTCTGATTCCCCACCTCTGATTGCCCATCTCTGATTCCGCACATCCGATTCCCTGCCTCTGATTCCCCGACTCTGATTCCCCACCTCTGATTCCCCAGCTCTGATTCCCCGCCTCTGATTCCCTGCGTCTGACTCCCTGCCTCTGATTCCCCGCCTCTGATTCCCCATCTCTGATTCCCCACCTCTGATTCCCCGTGTCTGATTCCCTGCCTCTGAATCCCCGCCTCTGATCCCCGCCTCTGATTCCCTGCCACTGATTACCCGCCCCTGATTCCCCACCTCTGATTCCCCATCTCTGATTCCCCACCTCTGATTCCCCGTGTCTAATTCCCTGCCTCTGATTCCCCGCCTTTGATTCCCCCCGTCTGATTCCCAGCCTCTGAATCCCCGTGTCTGATTTCCTGCCTCTGATTCCCCGCCTCTGATTCCCCATCTCTGATTCACCGCCTCTGATTCCCCACCTCTGATTCCCCATCTCTGATTCCGCACATCCGATTCCCTGCCTCTGATTCCCCAACTCTGATTCCCCGCCTCTGATTCCCCAGCTCTGATTCCCCGCCTCTGATTACCCGTGTTTGATCCCCTGCCTCTGATTCCCCGCCTCTGATTCCCCATCTCTGATTCACCGCCTTTGATTCGCCACCTCTGATTCCCCTTATCTGATTCCTCGCCACTGTTTCCCCGCCTCTGATTCCCCGCCTCTGATTCCCCATATCTCATTCCCCGCCTCTGATTCGCCAGCTGTGATTCCCCGCCTCTGATTCCCCGCGTCTGATTCCCTGCCTCTGATTCCCCGCCTCTGATTCCACATCTCTGATTCACCACCTCTGTTTCCCCGCATCTGATTCCCCGCCTCTGATTCCCCATCTCTGATTCCCCATCTCTGATTCCCCAATTCTGATTCCCCGCCTCTGATTCCCCAGCTCTGATTCCTCGCCTCTGATTCCCTTCCTCTGATTCCCAACCACTCATTCCCCACCTCTGATTTCCCATATTGATTCCCTGCGTCTGATTCCCCGCCTCTGATTCCCCAACTCTGATTCCCCGCCTCTGATTCCCCAGCTCTGATTCCCCGCCTCTGATTCCCCGTGTTTGATTCCCTGCCTCTGATTCCCGGCCTCTGAATCCCCATCTCTGATTCACCGCCTTTGATTCGCCACCTCTGATTCCCCATATCTGATTCCCCGCCTCTGTTTCCCCGCCTCTGATTCCCGGACTCTGATTCCCCACCTCTGATTCCCGGCCTCTTATTCCCGGCATCTGATTCAGGCCTCTGATTCCCGGCCTCTGATTCCCTGCTTCTGATTCTGATTCCCTGCCTCTGATTCCCCATCTCTGATTCCGCACATCTGATTCCCTGCCTCTGATTCCCCACCTCTGATTCCCCATATCTGACTCCCTGCCTCTGTTTCCCCGCCTCTGATTCCCCGCCTCTGTTTCCCAATATCTAAGTCCCCGCCTCTGATTCCCCAACTCTGATTCCCCACCTCTGTTTCCCCAGCTCTGATTCCCCGCCTATGATTCCCCGCATCTGATTCCCTGCATCTGATTCCAAGCCTCTGATTCCCTGCCTCTGATTCCCAACCTCTGATTCCCCACCTCTGATTCCCCATATCTGAATCCCCGCCTCTGTTTCCCCGCCTCTGATACCCCACCTCTGTTTCCCCATATCTGATTCCCGGCCTCTGATTCCCCGCCTCTGATTCCCCGCCTCTGATTCCCTGCCTCTGATTCCCCATCTCCGATTCCGCACATCTGATTCCCTGCCTCTGATTCCCCGCCTCTGATTCCCCGCCTCTGATTCCCTGCCTCTGATTCCCAACCCCTGATTCCCCACCTCTGATTCCCCATATCTGATTCCCCGCCTCTGTTTCCCCGCCTCTGATTCCCCTCCTCTGATTCCCCAACTCTAATTCCCCGCCTCTGATTCCCCAGCTCTGATTCCCCGTGTTTGATTCCCTGCCTCTGATTCCCTGCCCTGATTCCCCATCTCTGTTTCACCGCCTTTGATTCGCCACCTCTGATTCCCCATATCTGATTAACCGCCTCTGTTTCCCCGCCTCTGATTCCCTGCCTCTGATTCCCAACCTCTGATTCCACACCTCTGATTCCCCATATCTGATTCCCCGCCTCTGTTTCCCCGCCTCTGATTCCCTGCCCCTGTTTCCCCATATCTGATTCCCTGCCTCTGATTCCCCAACTCTGATTCCCCGCCTCTGATTCCCCAGCTCTGATTCCCCGCCTCTGATTTCCAGTGTTTGATTCCCTGCCTCTGATTCCCCGCCTCTGATTCCCCATCTCTGATTCACCGCCTTTGATTCGCCACCTCTGATTCCACATATCTGATTCCCCACCTCTGTTTCCCCGCCTCTGATTCCCCGCCTCTGATTCTCCATATCTCATTCCCCGCCTCTGAATCCCCATCTCTGATTCCCGGACTCTGATTCCCCACCTCTGATTCCCGGCCTCTTATTCCCAGCATCTGATTCCCGGCCTCTGATTCCCGGCCTCTGATTCCCCGCTTCTGATTGTGATTCCCTGCCTCTGATTCCCCATCTCTGATTCCGCACATCTGATTCCCTGCCTCTGATTCCCCACCTCTGATTCCCCATATCTGATATCCCGCCTCTGTTTCCCCGCCTCTGATTCCCCGCCTCTGTTTCCCCATATCTAATTCCCAACCTCTGATGCCCCAACTCTGATTCCCTGCCTCTGATTCCCCGCGTTCTATTCCCTGCCTCTGATTCCCCGCCTGTAATTCCCCATCTCTGATTCACCACCTCTGATTCCCCACCTCTGATTCCCCATATCTAATTCCCCGCCTCTGTTTGCCCGCCTCTGATTCCCCGCCTCTGTTTCCCCATATCTGATTCCCCGCATCTGAATCCCCAACTCTGATTCCCTGCCTCTGATTCCCCAGCTCTGATTCCCCAACTTTGATTCCCCCGTCTGATTCCCAGCCTCCGAAACCCCGTGTCTGATTTCTTGCCTCTGATTCCCCGCCTCTGATTCCCCATCTCTGATTCACAGCCTCTGATTCCCTGCCCTGATTCCCCATCTCTGTTTCACCGCCTTTGATTCGCCACCTCTGATTCCCCATATCTGATTAACCGCCTCTGTTTCCCCGCCTCTGATTCCCTGCCTCTGATTCCCAACCTCTGATTCCGCACATCTGATTCCCTGCCTCTGATTCCCCGACTCTGATCCCCACCTCTGATTCCCCAGCTCTGATTCCCCGCCTCTGATTTCCCGTGTTTGATTCCCTGCCTCTGATTCCCCGCCTCTGATTCCCCATATCTCATTCCCCGCCTCTGATTCCCCATCTCTGATTCCCGGACTCTGATTCCCCACCTCTGATTCCCGGCCTCTTATTCCCGGCATCTGATTCCGGCCTTTGATTCCCGGCCTCTGATTCCCTGCTTCTGATTCCCCATCTCTGATTCCGCAAATCTAATTCCCTGCCTTTGATTCGCCACCTCTGATTCCACATATCTGATTCCCCACCTCTGTTTCCCCGCCTCTGATTCCCCGCCTCTGATTCTCCATATCTCATTCCCCGCCTCTGAATCCCCATCTCTGATTCCCGGACTCTGATTCCCCACCTCTGATTCCCGGCCTCTTATTCCCAGCATCTGATTCCCGGCCTCTGATTCCCGGCCTCTGATTCCCCGCTTCTGATTCTGATTCCCTGCCTCTGATTCCCCATCTCTGATTCCGCACATCTGATTCCCTGCCTCTGATTCCCCACCTCTGATTCCCCATATCTGATATCCCGCCTCTGTTTCCCCACCTCTGATTCCCCGCCTCTGTTTCCCCATATCTAATTCCCAACCTCTGATGCCCCAACTCTGATTCCCTGCCTCTGATTCCCCGCGTTCTATTCCCTGCCTCTGATTCCCCGCCTGTAATTCCCCATCTCTGATTCACCACCTCTGATTCCCCACCTCTGATTCCCCATATCTAATTCCCCGCCTCTGTTTGCCCGCCTCTGATTCCCCGCCTCTGTTTCCCCATATCTGATTCCCCGCCTCTGAATCCCCAACTCTGATTCCCTGCCTCTGATTCCCCAGCTCTGATTCCCCACCTTTGATTCCCCCGTCTGATTCCCAGCCTCCGAAACCCCGTGTCTGATTTCTTGCCTCTGATTCCCCATATCTGATTCCCTGCCTCTGATTCCCCGCCTCTGTTTCCCCATATCTGATTCCCCGCCTCTGTTTTCCCGCCTCTGATTCCCCGCCTCTGTTTCCCCATATCTGATTCCCCGCCTCTGAATCCCCAACTCTGATTCCCTGCCTCTGATTCCCCATATCTGATTCCCCACCTCTGATTCCCCGACTCTGATCCCCACCTCTGATTCCCCAGCTCTGATTCCCCATATCTGATTCCCCGCCTCTGTTTCCCCGCCTCTGATTCCCCTCCTCTGATTCCCCAACTCTAATTCCCCGCCTCTGATTCCCCAGCTCTGATTCCCCGTGTTTGATTCCCTGCCTCTGATTCCCTGCCCTGATTCCCCATCTCTGTTTCACCGCCTTTGATTCGCCACCTCTGATTCCCCATATCTGATTAACCGCCTCTGTTTCCCCGCCTCTGATTCCCTGCCTCTGATTCCCAACCTCTGATTCCACACCTCTGATTCCCCATATCTGATTCCCCGCCTCTGTTTCCCCGCTTCTGATTCCCTGCCCCTGTTTCCCCATATCTGATTCCCTGCCTCTGATTCCCCAACTCTGATTCCCCGCCTCTGATTCCCCAGCTCTGATTCCCCGCCTCTGATTTCCAGTGTTTGATTCCCTGCCTCTGATTCCCCGCCTCTGATTCCCCATCTCTGATTCACCGCCTTTGATTCGCCACCTCTGATTCCACATATCTGATTCCCCACCTCTGTTTCCCCGCCTCTGATTCCCCGCCTCTGATTCCCGGACTCTGATTCCCCACCTCTGATTCCCGGCCTCTTATTCCCAGCATCTGATTCCCGGCCTCTGATTCCCGGCCTCTGATTCCCCGCTTCTGATTGTGATTCCCTGCCTCTGATTCCCCATCTCTGATTCCGCACATCTGATTCCCTGCCTCTGATTCCCCACCTCTGATTCCCCATATCTGATATCCCGCCTCTGTTTCCCCGCCTCTGATTCCCCGCCTCTGTTTCCCCATATCTAATTCCCAACCTCTGATGCCCCAACTCTGATTCCCTGCCTCTGATTCCCCGCGTTCTATTCCCTGCCTCTGATTCCCCGCCTGTAATTCCCCATCTCTGATTCATCACCTCTGATTCCCCACCTCTGATTCCCCATATCTAATTCCCCGCCTCTGTTTGCCCGCCTCTGATTCCCCGCCTCTGTTTCCCCATATCTGATTCCCCGCCTCTGTTTTCCCGCCTCTGATTCCCTGCCTCTGATTCCCCATATCTGATTCCCTGCCTCTGATTCCCCGACTCTGATCCCCACCTCTGATTCCCCAGCTCTGATTCCCCGCCTCTGATTTCCCGTGTTTGATTCCCTGCCTCTGATTCCCCGCCTCTGATTCCCCATATCTCATTCCCCGCCTCTGATTCCCCATCTCTGATTCCCGGACTCTGATTCCCCACCTCTGATTCCCGGCCTCTTATTCCCGGCATCTGATTCCGGCCTCTGATTCCCGGCCTCTGATTCCCTGCTTCTGATTCCCCATCTCTGATTCCGCAAATCTAATTCCCTGCCTCTGATTCCCCACCTCTGATTCCCCATATCTGATTCCCCGCCTCTGTTTCCCGGCCTCTGATTCCCCGCTTCTGATTCTGATTCCCTGCCTCTGATTCCCCATCTCTGATTCCGCACATCTGATTCCCTGCCTCTGATTCCCCACCTCTGATTCCCCATATCTGATTTCCCGCCTCTGTCTCCCCACCTCTGATTCCCCGCCTCTGTTTCCCCATATCTAATTCCCAACCTCTGATGCCCCAACTCTGATTCCCTGCCTCTGATTCCCCGCGTTCTATTCCCTGCCTCTGATTCCCCGCATGTGATTCCCCATCTCTGATTCACCACCTCTGATTCCCCACCTCTGATTCCCCATATCTAATTCCCCGCCTCTGTTTGCCCGACTCTGATTCCCCGCCTCTGTTTCCCCATATCTGATTCCCCGCCTCTGAATCCCCAACTCTGATTCCCTGCCTCTGATTCCCCAGCTCTGATTCCCCGCCTTTGATTCCCCCGTCTGATTCCCAGCCTCTGAAACCCCGTGTCTGATTTCTTGCCTCTGATTCCCCGCCTCTGATTCCCCATCTCTGATTCACAGCCTCTGATTCCCCACCTCTGATTCCCCATCTCTGATTCCGCACATCTGATTCCCTGCCACTGATTCCCCGACTCTGATCCCCACCTCTGATTCCCCAGCTCTGATTCCCCGCCTCTGATTCCCCAACTCTGATTCCCCGCCTCTGATTCCCCAGCTCTGATTCCCCGCCTCTGATTCCCCGTGTTTGATTCCCTGCCTCTGATTCCCCGCCTCTGATTCCCCATCTCTGATTCACCGCCTTTGATTCGCCACCTCTGATTCCCCATATCTGATTCCTCGCCTCTGTTTCCCCGCCTCTGATTCCCCGCCTCTGATTCCCCATATCTCATTCCCCGCCTCTGATTACCCACCTCTGATTCCCGGCCTCTTATTCCCGGCATCTGATTCCGGCCTCTGATTCCCGGCCTCTGATTCCCTGCTTCCGATTCCCCATCTCTGATTCCGCAAATCTAATTCCCTGCCTCTGATTCCCCACCTCTGATTCCCCATATCTGATTCCCCGCCTCTGTTTCCCCGCCTCTGATTCCCCGCCTCTGTTTCCCCATATCTAAGTCCCCGCCTCTGATTCCCCAACTTTGATTCCCCACCTCTGATTCCGCAGCTCTGATTCGCCACCTCTGATTCGCCGCCTCTGATTCCACATCTCGGATTCACCACCTCTGTTTCCCCGCGTCTGATTCCCCGCCTCTGATTCCCCATCTCTGATTCCCCATCTCTGATTCCCCAATTCTGATTCCCCGCCTCTGATTCCCCAGCTCTGATTCCTCGCCTCTGATTCCCTTCCTCTGATTCCCAACCACTCATTCCCCACCTCTGATTTCCCATATTGATTCCCTGTGTCTGATTCCCCGCCTCTGATTCCCCAACCCTGATTCCCCGCCTATGATTCCCCAGCTCTGATTCCCCGCCTCTGTTTCCCCGTGTTTGATTCCCTGCCTCTGATTCCCGGCCTCCGATTCCCCATCTCTGATTCACCGCCTTTGATTCGCCACCTCTGATTCCCCATATCTGATTCCCCGCCTCTGTTTCCCCGCCTCTGATTCCCGGACTCTGATTCCCCACCTCTGATTCCCGGCCTCTTATTCCCGGCATCTGATTCAGGCCTCTGATTCCCGGCCTCTGATTCCCTGCTTCTGATTCTGATTCCCTGCCTCTGATTCCCCATCTCTGATTCCGCACATCTGATTCCCTGCCTCTGATTCCCCACCTCTGATTCCCCATATCTGACTCCCCGCCTCTGTTTCCCCGCCTCTGATTCCCCGCCTCTGTTTCCCAATATCTAAGTCCCCGCCTCTGATTCCCCAACTCTGATTCCCCACCTCTGTTTCCCCAGCTCTGATTCCCCGCCTCTGATTCCCTGCATCTGATTCCAAGCCTCTGATTCCCTGCCTCTGATTCCCAACCTCTGATTCCCCACCTCTGATTCCCCATATCTGAATCCCCACCTCTGTTTCCCCGCCTCTGATTCCCCACCTCTGTTTCCCCATATCTGATTCCCGGCCTCTGATTCCCCGCCTCTGATTCCCCGCCTCTGATTCCCCGCCTCTGATTCCAGGCCTCTGATTCCCTGCCTCTGATTCCCAACCTCTGATTCCCCACCTCTGATTCCCAATATCTGATTCCCCGCCTCTGTTTCCCCGCCTCTGATTCCCCTCTCTGATTCACCAACTCTAATTCCCCGCCTCTGATTCGCCAGCTCTGATTCCCCGTGTTTGATTCCATGCCTCTGATTCCCTGCCCTGATTCCCCATCTCTGTTTCACCGCCTTTGATTCGCCACCTCTGATTCCCCATATCTGATTCCCCGCCTCTGTTTCCCCGCCTCTGATTCCCTGCCTCTGATTCCCAACCTCTGACTCCACACCTCTGATTCCCCATATCTGATTCCCCGCCTCTGTTTCCCCGCCTCTGATTTCCTGCCCCTGTTTCCCCATATCTGATTCCCTACCTCTGATTCCCCAACTCTGATTCCCCGCCTCTGATTCCCCAGCTCTGATTCCCCGCCTCTGATTTCCCGTGTTTGATTCCCTGCCTCTGATTCCCCGCCTCTGATTCCCCATCTCTGATTCACCGCCTTTGATTCGCCACCTCTGATTCCACATATCTGATTCCCCACATCTGTTTCCCCGACTCTGATTCCCCGCCTCTGATTCTCCATATCTCATTCCCCGCCTCTGAATCCCCATCTCTGATTCCCGGACTCTGATTCCCCACCTCTGATTCCCGGCCTCTTATTCCCAGCATATGATTCCCGGCCTCTGATTCCCGGCCTCTGATTCCCCGCTTCTGATTCTGATTCCCTGCCTCTGATTCCCCATCTCTGATTCCGCACATCTGATTCCCTGCCTCTGATTCCCCACCTCTGATTCCCCATATCTGATATCCCGTCTCTGTTTCCCCACCTCTGATTCCCCGCCTCTGTTTCCCCATATCTAATTCCCAACCTCTGATGCCCCAACTCTGAATCCCTGCATCTGATTCCCCGCATCTGATTCCCTGCATCTGATTCCAAGCCTCAGATTCCCTGCCTCTGATTCCCAACCTCTGATTCCCCACCTCTGATTCCCCATATCTGAATCCCCGCCTCTGTTTCCCCGCCTCTGATACCCCACCTCTGTTTCCCCATATCTGATTCCCGGCCTCTGATTCCCCGCCTCTGATTCCCCGCCTCTGATTCCCTGCCTCTGATTCCCCATCTCTGATTCCGCACATCTGATTCCCTGCCTCTGATTCCCCGCCTCTGATTCCCCGCCTCTGATTCCCTGCCTCTGATTCCCAACCTCTGATTCCCCACCTCTGATTCCCCATATCTGATTCCCCGCCTCTGTTTCCCCGCCTCTGATTCCCCTCCTCTGATTCCCCAACTCTAATTCCCCGCCTCTGATTCCCCAGCTCTGATTCCCCGTGTTTGATTCCCTGCCTCTGATTCCCTGCCCTGATTCCCCATCTCTGTTTCACCGCCTTTGATTCGCCACCTCTGATTCCCCATATCTGATTAACCGCCTCTGTTTCCCCGCCTCTGATTCCCTGCCTCTGATTCCCAACCTCTGATTCCACACCTCTGATTCCCCATATCTGATTCCCCGCCTCTGTTTCCCCGCCTCTGATTCCCTGCCCCTGTTTCCCCATATCTGATTCCCTGCCTCTGATTCCCCAACTCTGATTCCCCGCCTCTGATTCCCCAGCTCTGATTCCCCGCCTCTGATTTCCAGTGTTTGATTCCCTGCCTCTGATTCCCCGCCTCTGATTCCCCATCTCTGATTCACCGCCTTTGATTCGCCACCTCTGATTCCACATATCTGATTCCCCACCTCTGTTTCCCCGCCTCTGATTCCCCGCCTCTGATTCTCCATATCTCATTCCCCGCCTCTGAATCCCCATCTCTGATTCCCGGACTCTGATTCCCCACCTCTGATTCCCGGCCTCTTATTCCCAGCATCTGATTCCCGGCCTCTGATTCCCGGCCTCTGATTCCCCGCTTCTGATTGTGATTCCCTGCCTCTGATTCCCCATCTCTGATTCCGCACATCTGATTCCCTGCCTCTGATTCCCCACCTCTGATTCCCCATATCTGATATCCCGCCTCTGTTTCCCCGCCTCTGATTCCCCGCCTCTGTTTCCCCATATCTAATTCCCAACCTCTGATGCCCCAACTCTGATTCCCTGCCTCTGATTCCCCGCGTTCTATTCCCTGCCTCTGATTCCCCGCCTGTAATTCCCCATCTCTGATTCACCACCTCTGATTCCCCACCTCTGATTCCCCATATCTAATTCCCCGCCTCTGTTTGCCCGCCTCTGATTCCCCGCCTCTGTTTCCCCATATCTGATTCCCCGCCTCTGAATCCCCAACTCTGATTCCCTGCCTCTGATTCCCCACCTCTGATTCCCGGCCTCTTATTCCCGGCATCTGATTCCGGCCTTTGATTCCTGGCCTCTGATTCCCTGCTTCTGATTCCCCATCTCTGATTCCGCAAATCTAATTCCCTGCCTTTGATTCGCCACCTCTGATTCCACATATCTGATTCCCCACCTCTGTTTCCCCGCCTCTGATTCCCCGCCTCTGATTCTCCATATCTCATTCCCCGCCTCTGAATCCCCATCTCTGATTCCCGGACTCTGATTCCCCACCTCTGATTCCCGGCCTCTTATTCCCAGCATCTGATTCCCGGCCTCTGATTCCCGGCCTCTGATTCCCCGCTTCTGATTCTGATTCCCTGCCTCTGATTCCCCATCTCTGATTCCGCACATCTGATTCCCTGCCTCTGATTCCCCACCTCTGATTCCCCATATCTGATATCCCGCCTCTGTTTCCCCGCCTCTGATTCCCCGCCTCTGTTTCCCCATATCTAATTCCCAACCTCTGATGCCCCAACTCTGATTCCCTGCCTCTGATTCCCCGTGTTCTATTCCCTGCCTCTGATTCCCCGCCTGTAATTCCCCATCTCTGATTCACCACCTCTGATTCCCCACCTCTGTTTCCCCATATCTGATTCCCCGCCTCTGAATCCCCAACTCTGATTCCCTGCCTCTGATTCCCCAGCTCTGATTCCCCACCTTTGATTCCCCCGTCTGATTCCCAGCCTCCGAAACCCCGTGTCTGATTTCTTGCCTCTGATTCCCCGCCTCTGATTCCCCATCTCTGATTCACAGCCTCTGATTCCCCACCTCTGATTCCCCATCTCTGATTCCGCACATCTGATTCCCTGCCTCTGATTCCCCGACTCTGATCCCCACCTCTGATTCCCCAGCTCTGATTCCCCGCCTCTGATTTCCCGTGTTTGATTCCCTGCCTCTGATTCCCCGCCTCTGATTCCCCATATCTCATTCCCCGCCTCTGATTCCCCATCTCTGATTCCCGGACTCTGATTCCCCACCTCTGATTCCCGGCCTCTTATTCCCGGCATCTGATTCCGGCCTCTGATTCCCGGCCTCTGATTCCCTGCTTCTGATTCCCCATCTCTGATTCCGCAAATCTAATTCCCTGCCTCTGATTCCCCACCTCTGATTCCCCATATCTGATTCCCCGCCTCTGTTTCCCGGCCTCTGATTCCCCGCTTCTGATTCTGATTCCCTGCCTCTGATTCCCCATCTCCGATTCCGCACATCTGATTCCCTGCCTCTGATTCCCCGCCTCTGATTCCCCGCCTCTGATTCCCTGCCTCTGATTCCCAACCTCTGATTCCCCACCTCTGATTCCCAATATCTAATTCCCCGCCTCTGATTCGCCAGCTCTGATTCCCCGTGTTTGATTCCATGCCTCTGATTCCCTGCCCTGATTCCCCATCTCTGTTTCACCGCCTTTGATTCGCCACCTCTGATTCCCCATATCTGATTCCCCGCCTCTGTTTCCCCGCCTCTGATTCCCTGCCTCTGATTCCCAACCTCTGACTCCACACCTCTGATTCCCCATATCTGATTCCCCGCCTCTGTTTCCCCGCCTCTGATTCCCTGCCCCTGTTTCCCCATATCTGATTCCCTGCCTCTGATTCCCCAACTCTGATTCCCCGCCTCTGATTCCCCAGCTCTGATTCCCCGCCTCTGATTTCCCGTGTTTGATTCCCTGCCTCTGATTCCCCGCCTCTGATTCCCCATCTCTGATTCACCGCCTTTGATTCGCCACCTCTGATTCCACATATCTGATTCCCCACCTCTGTTTCCCCGACTCTGATTCCCCGCCTCTGATTCTCCATATCTCATTCCCCGCCTCTGAATCCCCATCTCTGTTTCCCGGACTCTGATTCCCCACCTCTGATTCCCGGCCTCTTATTCCCAGCATATGATTCCCGGCCTCTGATTCCCGGCCTCTGATTCCCCGCTTCTGATTCTGATTACCTGCCTCTGATTCCCCATCTCTGATTCCGCACATCTGATTCCCTGCCTCTGATTCCCCACCTCTGATTCCCCATATCTGATATCCCGCCTCTGTTTCCCCACCTCTGATTCCCCGCCTCTGTTTCCCCATATCTAATTCCCAACCTCTGATGCCCCAACTCTGAATCCCTGCCTCTGATTCCCCGCATCTGATTCCCTGCATCTGATTCCAAGCCTCTGATTCCCTGCCTCTGATTCCCAACCTCTGATTCCCCACCTCTGATTCCCCATATCTGAATCCCCGCCTATGTTTCTCCGCCTCTGATACCCCACCTCTGTTTCCCCACATCTGATTCCCGGCCTCTGATTCCCCGCCTCTGATTCACCGCCTCTGATTCCCTGCCTCTGATTTCCCATATCCGATTCCGCACATCTGATTCCCTGCCTCTGATTCCCCGCCTCTGATTCCCCGCCTCTGATTCCCTGCCTCTGATTCCCAACCTCTGATTCCCCACCTCTGATTCCCCATATCTGATTCCCCGCCTCTGTTTCCCCGCCTCTGATTCCCCTCCTCTGATTCCCCAACTCTAATTCCCCGCCTCTGATTCCCCAGCTCTGATTCCCCGTGTTTGATTCCCTGCCTCTGATTCCCTGCCCTGATTCCCCATCTCTGTTTCACCGCCTTTGATTCGCCACCTCTGATTCCCCATATCTGATTAACCGCCTCTGTTTCCCCGCCTCTGATTCCCTGCCTCTGATTCCCAACCTCTGATTCCACACCTCTGATTCCCCATATCTGATTCCCCGCCTCTGTTTCCCCGCTTCTGATTCCCTGCCCCTGTTTCCCCATATCTGATTCCCTGCCTCTGATTCCCCAACTCTGATTCCCCGCCTCTGATTCCCCAGCTCTGATTCCCCGCCTCTGATTTCCAGTGTTTGATTCCCTGCCTCTGATTCCCCGCCTCTGATTCCCCATCTCTGATTCACCGCCTTTGATTCGCCACCTCTGATTCCACATATCTGATTCCCCACCTCTGTTTCCCCGCCTCTGATTCCCCGCCTCTGATTCTCCATATCTCATTCCCCGCCTCTGAATCCCCATCTCTGATTCCCGGACTCTGATTCCCCACCTCTGATTCCCGGCCTCTTATTCCCAGCATCTGATTCCCGGCCTCTGATTCCCGGCCTCTGATTCCCCGCTTCTGATTGTGATTCCCTGCCTCTGATTCCCCATCTCTGATTCCGCACATCTGATTCCCTGCCTCTGATTCCCCACCTCTGATTCCCCATATCTGATATCCCGCCTCTGTTTCCCCGCCTCTGATTCCCCGCCTCTGTTTCCCCATATCTAATTCCCAACCTCTGATGCCCCAACTCTGATTCCCTGCCTCTGATTCCCCGCGTTCTATTCCCTGCCTCTGATTCCCCGCCTGTAATTCCCCATCTCTGATTCATCACCTCTGATTCCCCACCTCTGATTCCCCATATCTAATTCCCCGCCTCTGTTTGCCCGCCTCTGATTCCCCGCCTCTGTTTCCCCATATCTGATTCCCCGCCTCTGAATCCCCAACTCTGATTCCCTGCCTCTGATTCCCCAGCTCTGATTCCCCACCTTTGATTCCCCCGTCTGATTCCCAGCCTCCGAAACCCCGTGTCTGATTTCTTGCCTCTGATTCCCTGCCTCTGATTCCCCATCTCTGATTCACAGCCTCTGATTCCCCACCTCTGATTCCCCATCTCTGATTCCGCACATCTGATTCCCTGCCTCTGATTCCCCGACTCTGATCCCCACCTCTGATTCCCCAGCTCTGATTCCCCGCCTCTGATTTCCCGTGTTTGATTCCCTGCCTCTGATTCCCCGCCTCTGATTCCCCATATCTCATTCCCCGCCTCTGATTCCCCATCTCTGATTCCCGGACTCTGATTCCCCACCTCTGATTCCCGGCCTCTTATTCCTGGCATCTGATTCCGGCCTTTGATTCCCGGCCTCTGATTCCCTGCTTCTGATTCCCCATCTCTGATTCCGCAAATCTAATTCCCTGCCTTTGATTCGCCACCTCTGATTCCACATATCTGATTCCCCACCTCTGTTTCCCCGCCTCTGATTCCCCGCCTCTGATTCTCCATATCTCATTCCCCGCCTCTGAATCCCCATCTCTGATTCCCGGACTCTGATTCCCCACCTCTGGTTCCCGGCCTCTTATTCCCAGCATCTGATTCCCGGCCTCTGATTCCCGGCCTCTGATTCCCCGCTTCTGATTCTGATTCCCTGCCTCTGATTCCCCATCTCTGATTCCGCACATCTGATTCCCTGCCTCTGATTCCCCACCTCTGATTCCCCATATCTGATATCCCGCCTCTGTTTCCCCGCCTCTGATTCCCCGCCTCTGTTTCCCCATATCTAATTCCCAACCTCTGATGCCCCAACTCTGATTCCCTGCCTCTGATTCCCCGCGTTCTATTCCCTGCCTCTGATTCCCCGCCTGTAATTCCCCATCTCTGATTCACCACCTCTGATTCCCCACCTCTGTTTCCCCATATCTGATTCCCCGCCTCTGAATCCCCAACTCTGATTCCCTGCCTCTGATTCCCCAGCTCTGATTCCCCACCTTTGATTCCCCCGTCTGATTCCCAGCCTCCGAAACCCCGTGTCTGATTTCTTGCCTCTGATTCCCCGCCTCTGATTCCCCATCTCTGATTCACAGCCTCTGATTCCCCACCTCTGATTCCCCATCTCTGATTCCGCACATCTGATTCCCTGCCTCTGATTCCCCGACTCTGATCCCCACCTCTGATTCCCCAGCTCTGATTCCCCGCCTCTGATTTCCCGTGTTTGATTCCCTGCCTCTGATTCCCCACCTCTGATTCCCCATATCTCATTCCCCGCCTCTGATTCCCCATCTCTGATTCCTGGACTCTGATTCCCCACCTCTGATTCCCGGCCTCTTATTCCCGGCATCTGATTCCGGCCTCTGATTCCCGGCCTCTGATTCCCTGCTTCTGATTCCCCATCTCTGATTCCGCAAATCTAATTCCCTGCCTCTGATTCCCCACCTCTGATTCCACATATCTGATTCCCCGCCTCTGTTTCCCGGCCTCTGATTCCCCGCTTCTGATTCTGATTCCCTGCCTCTGATTCCCCATCTCTGATTCCGCACATCTGATTCCCTGCCTCTGATTCCCCACCTCTGATTCCCCATATCTGATTTCCCGCCTCTGTCTCCCCGCCTCTGATTCCCTGCCTCTGTTTCCCCATATCTAATTCCCAACCTCTGATGCCCCAACTCTGATTCCCTGCCTCTGATTCCCCGCGTTCTATTCCCTGCCTCTGATTCCCCGCATGTGATTCCCCATCTCTGATTCACCACCTCTGATTCCCCACCTCTGATTCCCCATATCTAATTCCCCGCCTCTGTTTGCCCGACTCTGATTCCCCGCCTCTGTTTCCCCATATCTGATTCCCCGCCTCTGAATCCCCAACTCTGATTCCCTGCCTCTGATTCCCCAGCTCTGATTCCCCGCCTTTGATTCCCCCGTCTGATTCCCAGCCTCTGAAACCCCGTGTCTGATTTCTTGCCTCTGATTCCCCGCCTCTGATTCCCCATCTCTGATTCACAGCCTCTGATTCCCCACCTCTGATTCCCCATCTCTGATTCCGCACATCTGATTCCCTGCCTCTGATTCCCCGACTCTGATCCCCACCTCTGATTCCCCAGCTCTGATTCCCCGCCTCTGATTCCCCAACTCTGATTCCCCGCCTCTGATTCCCCAGCTCTGATTCCCCGCCTCTGATTCCCCGTGTTTGATTCCCTGCCTCTGATTCCCCGCCTCTGATTCCCCATCTCTGATTCACCGCCTTTGATTCGCCACCTCTGATTCCCCATATCTGATTCCTCGCCTCTGTTTCCCTGCCTCTGATTCCCCGCCTCTGATTCCCCATATCTCATTCCCCGCCTCTGATTCCCCATCTCTGATTCCCGGAATCTGATTCCGGCCTCTGATTCCCGGCCTCTGATTCCCTGCTTCCGATTCCCCATCTCTGATTCCGCAAATCTAATTCCCTGCCTCTGATTCCCCACCTCTGATTCCCCATATCTGATTCCCCGCCTCTGTTTCCCCGCCTCTGATTCCCCGCCTCTGTTTCCCCATATCTAATTCCCCGCCTCTGATTCCCCAACTTTGATTCCCCACCTCTGATTCCGCAGCTCTGATTCCCCGCCTCTGATTCAACATCTCGGATTCACCACCTCTGTTTCCCCGCGTCTGATTCCCCGCCTCTGATTCCGCATCTCTGATTCCCCATCTCTGATTCCCCAATTCTGATTCCCCGCCTCTGATTCCCCAGCTCTGATTCCTCGCCTCTGATTCCCTTCCTCTGATTCCCAACCACTCATTCCCCACCTCTGATTTCCCATATTGATTCCCTGTGTCTGATTCCCCGCCTCTGATTCCCCAACTCTGATTCCCCGCCTCTGATTCCCCAGCTCTGATTCCCCGCCTCTGTTTCCCCGTGTTTGATTCCCTGCCTCTGATTCCCGGCCTCCGATTCCCCATCTCTGATTCACCGCCTTTGATTCGCCACCTCTGATTCCCCATATCTGATTCCCCGCCTCTGTTTCCCCGCCTCTGATTCCCGGACTCTGATTCCCCACCTCTGATTCCCGGCCTCTTATTCCCGCATCTGATTCAGGCCTCTGATTCCCGGCCTCTGATTCCCTGCTTCTGATTCTGATTCCCTGCCTCTGATTCCCCGCCTCTGTTTCCCCATATCTGATTCCCCGCCTCTGAATCCCCAACTCTGATTCCCTGCCTCTGATTCCCCAGCTCTGATTCCCCACCTTTGATTCCCCCGTCTGATTCCCAGCCTCCGAAACCCCGTGTCTGATTTCTTTCCTCTGATTCCCCGCCTCTGATTCCCCATCTCTGATTCACAGCCTCTGATTCCCCACCTCTGATTCCCCATCTCTGATTCCGCACATCTGATTCCCTGCCTCTGATTCCCCGACTCTGATCCCCACCTCTGATTCCCCAGCTCTGATTCCCCGCCTCTGATTTCCCGTGTTTGATTCCCTGCCTCTGATTCCCCGCCTCTGATTCCCCATATCTCATTCCCCGCCTCTGATTCCCCATCTCTGATTCCCGGACTCTGATTCCCCACCTCTGATTCCCGGCCTCTTATTCCCGGCATCTGATTCCGGCCTCTGATTCCCGGCCTCTGATTCCCTGCTTCTGATTCCCCATCTCTGATTCCGCAAATCTAATTCCCTGCCTCTGATTCCCCACCTCTGATTCCCCATATCTGATTCCCCGCCTCTGTTTCCCGGCCTCTGATTCCCCGCTTCTGATTCTGATTCCCTGCCTCTGATTCCCCATCTCTGATTCCGCACATCTGATTCCCTGCCTCTGATTCCCCACCTCTGATTCCCCATATCTGATTTCCCGCCTCTGTCTCCCCGCCTCTGATTCCCTGCCTCTGTTTCCCCATATCTAATTCCCAACCTCTGATGCCCCAACTCTGATTCCCTGCCTCTGATTCCCCGCGTTCTATTCCCTGCCTCTGAATCCCCGCATGTGATTCCCCATCTCTGATTCACCACCTCTGATTCCCCACCTCTGATTCCCCATATCTAATTCCCCGCCTCTGTTTGCCCGACTCTGATTCCCCGCCTCTGTTTCCCCATATCTGATTCCCCGCCTCTGAATCCCCAACTCTGATTCCCTGCCTCTGATTCCCCAGCTCTGATTCCCCGCCTTTGATTCCCCCGTCTGATTCCCAGCCTCTGAAACCCCGTGTCTGATTTCTTGCCTCTGATTCCCCGCCTCTGATTCCCCATCTCTGATTCACAGCCTCTGATTCCCCACCTCTGATTCCCCATCTCTGATTCCGCACATCTGATTCCCTGCCTCTGATTCCCCGACTCTGATCCCCACCTCTGATTCCCCAGCTCTGATTCCCCGCCTCTGATTCCCCAACTCTGATTCCCCGCCTCTGATTCCCCAGCTCTGATTCCCCGCCTCTGATTCCCCGTGTTTGATTCCCTGCCTCTGATTCCCCGCCTCTGATTCCCCATCTCTGATTCACCGCCTTTGATTCGCCACCTCTGATTCCCCATATCTGATTCCTCGCCTCTGTTTCCCTGCCTCTGATTCCCCGCCTCTGATTCCCCATATCTCATTCCCCGCCTCTGATTCCCCATCTCTGATTCCCGGAATCTGATTCCGGCCTCTGATTCCCGGCCTCTGATTCCCTGCTTCCGATTCCCCATCTCTGATTCCGCAAATCTAATTCCCTGCCTCTGATTCCCCACCTCTGATTCCCCATATCTGATTCCCCGCCTCTGTTTCCCCGCCTCTGATTCCCCGCCTCTGTTTCCCCATATCTAATTCCCCGCCTCTGATTCCCCAACTTTGATTCCCCACCTCTGATTCCGCAGCTCTGATTCGCCACCTCTGATTCCCCGCCTCTGATTCAACATCTCGGATTCACCACCTCTGTTTCCCCGCGTCTGATTCCCCGCCTCTGATTCCGCATCTCTGATTCCCCATCTCTGATTCCCCAATTCTGATTCCCCGCCTCTGATTCCCCAGCTCTGATTCCTCGCCTCTGATTCCCTTCCTCTGATTCCCAACCACTCATTCCCCACCTCTGATTTCCCATATTGATTCCCTGTGTCTGATTCACCGCCTCTGATTCCCCAACTCTGATTCCCCGCCTCTGATTCCCCAGCTCTGATTCCCCGCCTCTGTTTCCCCGTGTTTGATTCCCTGCCTCTGATTCCCGGCCTCCGATTCCCCATCTCTGATTCACCGCCTTTGATTCGCCACCTCTGATTCCCCATATCTGATTCCCCGCCTCTGTTTCCCCGCCTCTGATTCCCGGACTCTGATTCCCCACCTCTGATTCCCGGCCTCTTATTCCCGGCATCTGATTCAGGCCTCTGATTCCCGGCCTCTGATTCCCTGCTTCTGATTCTGATTCCCTGCCTCTGATTCCCCATCTCTGATTCCGCACATCTGATTCCCTGCCTCTGATTCCCCACCTCTGATTCCCCATATCTGACTCCCCGCCTCTGTTTCCCCGCCTCTGATTCCCCGCCTCTGTTTCCCAATATCTAAGTCCCCGCCTCTGATTCCCCAACTCTGATTCCCCACCTCTGTTTCCCCAGCTCTGATTCCCCGCCTCTGATTCCCCGCATCTGATTCCCTGCATCTGATTCCAAGCCTCTGATTCCCTGCCTCTGATTCCCAACCTCTGATTCCCCACCTCTGATTCCCCATATCTGAATCCCCACCTCTGTTTCCCCGCCTCTGATTCCCCACCTCTGTTTCCCCATATCTGATTCCCGGCCTCTGATTCCCCGCCTCTGATTCCCCGCCTCTGATTCCCTGCCACTGATTCCCCATCTCCGATTCCGCACATCTGATTCCCTGCCTCTGATTCCCCGCCTCTGATTCCCCGCCTCTGATTTCCTGCCTCTGATTCCCAACCTCTGATTCCCCACCTCTGATTCCCAATATCTGATTCCCCGCCTCTGTTTCCCCGCCTCTGATTCCCCTCCTCTGATTCACCAACTCTAATTCCCCGCCTCTGATTCGCCAGCTCTGATTCCCCGTGTTTGATTCCATGCCTCTGATTCCCTGCCCTGATTCCCCATCTCTGTTTCACCGCCTTTGATTCGCCACCTCTGATTCCCCATATCTGATTCCCCGCCTCTGTTTCCCCGCCTCTGATTCCCTGCCTCTGATTCCCAACCACTGACTCCACACCTCTGATTCCCCATATCTGATTCCCCGCCTCTGTTTCCCCGCCTCTGATTCCCTGCCCCTGTTTCCCCATATCTGATTCCCTGCCTCTGATTCCCCAACTCTGATTCCCCGCCTCTGATTCCCCAGCTCTGATTCCCCGCCTCTGATTTCCCGTGTTTGATTCCCTGCCTCTGATTCCCCGCCTCTGATTCCCCATCTCTGATTCACCGCCTTTGATTCGCCACCTCTGATTCCACATATCTGATTCCCCACCTCTGTTTCCCCGACTCTGATTCCCCGCCTCTGATTCTCCATATCTCATTCCCCGCCTCTGAATCCCCATCTCTGATTCCCGGACTCTGATTCCCCACCTCTGATTCCCGGCCTCTTATTCCCAGCATATGATTCCCGGCCTCTGATTCCCGGCCTCTGATTCCCCGCTTCTGATTCTGATTCCCTGCCTCTGATTCCCCATCTCTGATTCCGCACATCTGATTCCCTGCCTCTGATTCCCCACCTCTGATTCCCCATATCTGATATCCCGCCTCTGTTTCCCCACCTCTGATTCCCCGCCTCTGTTTCCCCATATCTAATTCCCAACCTCTGATGCCCCAACTCTGAATCCCTGCCTCTGATTCCCCGCGTTCTATTCCCTGCCTCTGATTCCCCAACTCTGATTCCCTGCCTCAGATTCCCCAGCTCTGATTCCCCGCCTTTGATTCCCCCGTCTAATTCCCAGCCTCTGAAACCCCGTGTCTGATTTCTTGCCTCTGATTCCCCGCCTCTGATTCCCCATCTCTGATTCACAGCCTCTGATTCCCCACCTCTGATTCCCCATCTCTGATTCCGCACATCTGATTCCCTGCCTCTGATTCCCCGACTCTGATCCCCACCTCTGATTCCCCAGCTCTGATTCCCCGCCTCTGATTTCCCGTGTTTGATTCCCTGCCTCTGATTCCCCGCCTCTGATTCCCCATATCTCATTCCCCGCCTCTGATTCCCCATCTCTGATTCCCGGACTCTGATTCCCCACCTCTGATTCCCGGCCTCTTATTCCCGGCATCTGATTCCGGCCTCTGATTCCCGGCCTCTGATTCCCTGCTTCTGATTCCCCATCTCTGATTCCGCAAGTCTAATTCCCTGCCTCTGATTCCCCACCTCTGATTCCCCATATCTGATTCCCCGCCTCTGTTTCCCGGCCTCTGATTCCCCGCTTCTGATTCTGATTCCCTGCCTCTGATTCCCCATCTCTGATTCCGCACATCTGATTCCCTGCCTCTGATTCCCCACCTCTGATTCCCCATATCTGATTTCGCGCCTCTGTTTCCCCGCCTCTGATTCCCCGCCTCTGTTTCCCCATATCTAATTCCCAACCTCTGATGCCCCAACTCTGATTCCCTGCCTCTGATTCCCCGCGTTCTATTCCCTGCCTCTGATTCCCCGCATGTGATTCCCCATCTCTGATTCACCTCCTCTGATTCCCCACCTCTGATTCCCCATATCTAATTCCCCGCCTCTGTTTGCCCGACTCTGATTCCCCGCCTCTGTTTCCCCATATCTGATTCCCCGCCTCTGAATCCCCAACTCTGATTCCCTGCCTCTGATTCCCCAGCTCTGATTCCCCGCCTTTGATTCCCCCGTCTGATTCCCAGCCTCTGAAACCCCGTGTCTGATTTCTTGCCTCTGATTCCCCGCCTCTGATTCCCCATCTCTGATTCACAGCCTCTGATTCCCCACCTCTGATTCCCCATCTCTGATTCCGCACATCTGATTCCCTGCCTCTGATTCCCCGACTCTGATCCCCACCTCTGATTCCCCAGCTCTGATTCCCCGCCTCTGATTCCCCAACTCTGATTCCCCTCCTCTGATTCACCAACTCTAATTCCCCGCCTCTGATTCGCCAGCTCTTATTCCCCGTGTTTGATTCCATGCCTCTGATTCCCTGCCCTGATTCCCCATCTCTGTTTCACCGCCTTTGATTCGCCACCTCTGATTCCCCATATCTGATTCCCCGCCTCTGTTTCCCCGCCTCTGATTCCCTGCCTCTGATTCCCAACCTCTGACTCCACACCTCTGATTCCCCATATCTGATTCCCCGCCTCTGTTTCCCCGCCTCTGATTTCCTGCCCCTGTTTCCCCATATCTGATTCCCTACCTCTGATTCCCCAACTCTGATTCCCCGCCTCTGATTCCCCAGCTCTGATTCCCCGCCTCTGATTTCCCGTGTTTGATTCCCTGCCTCTGATTCCCCGCCTCTGATTCCCCATCTCTGATTCACCGCCTTTGATTCGCCACCTCTGATTCCACATATCTGATTCCCCACCTCTGTTTCCCCGACTCTGATTCCCCGCCTCTGATTCTCCATATCTCATTCCCCGCCTCTGAATCCCCATCTCTGATTCCCGGACTCTGATTCCCCACCTCTGATTCCCGGCCTCTTATTCCCAGCATATGATTCCCGGCCTCTGATTCCCGGCCTCTGATTCCCCGCTTCTGATTCTGATTCCCTGCCTCTGATTCCCCATCTCTGATTCCGCACATCTGATTCCCTGCCTCTGATTCCCCACCTCTGATTCCCCATATCTGATATCCCGCCTCTGTTTCCCCACCTCTGATTCCCCGCCTCTGTTTCCCCATATCTAATTCCCAACCTCTGATGCCCCAACTCTGAATCCCTGCATCTGATTCCCCGCATCTGATTCCCTGCATCTGATTCCAAGCCTCAGATTCCCTGCCTCTGATTCCCAACCTCTGATTCCCCACCTCTGATTCCCCATATCTGAATCCCCGCCTCTGTTTCCCCGCCTCTGATACCCCACCTCTGTTTCCCCATATCTGATTCCCGGCCTCTGATTCCCCGCCTCTGATTCCCCGCCTCTGATTCCCTGCCTCTGATTCCCCATCTCTGATTCCGCACATCTGATTCCCTGCCTCTGATTCCCCGCCTCTGATTCCCCGCCTCTGATTCCCTGCCTCTGATTCCCAACCTCTGATTCCCCACCTCTGATTCCCCATATCTGATTCCCCGCCTCTGTTTCGCCGCCTCTGATTCCCCTCCTCTGATTCCCCAACTCTAATTCCCCGCCTCTGATTCCCCAGCTCTGATTCCCCGTGTTTGATTCCCTGCCTCTGATTCCCTGCCCTGATTCCCCATCTCTGTTTCACCGCCTTTGATTCGCCACCTCTGATTCCCCATATCTGATTAACCGCCTCTGTTTCCCCGCCTCTGATTCCCTGCCTCTGATTCCCAACCTCTGATTCCACACCTCTGATTCCCCATATCTGATTCCCCGCCTCTGTTTCCCCGCCTCTGATTCCCTGCCCCTGTTTCCCCATATCTGATTCCCTGCCTCTGATTCCCCAACTCTGATTCCCCGCCTCTGATTCCCCAGCTCTGATTCCCCGCCTCTGATTTCCAGTGTTTGATTCCCTGCCTCTGATTCCCCGCCTCTGATTCCCCATCTCTGATTCACCGCCTTTGATTCGCCACCTCTGATTCCACATATCTGATTCCCCACCTCTGTTTCCCCGCCTCTGATTCCCCGCCTCTGATTCTCCATATCTCATTCCCCGCCTCTGAATCCCCATCTCTGATTCCCGGACTCTGATTCCCCACCTCTGATTCCCGGCCTCTTATTCCCAGCATCTGATTCCCGGCCTCTGATTCCCGGCCTCTGATTCCCCGCTTCTGATTGTGATTCCCTGCCTCTGATTCCCCATCTCTGATTCCGCACATCTGATTCCCTGCCTCTGATTCCCCACCTCTGATTCCCCATATCTGATATCCCGCCTCTGTTTCCCCGCCTCTGATTCCCCGCCTCTGTTTCCCCATATCTAATTCCCAACCTCTGATGCCCCAACTCTGATTCCCTGCCTCTGATTCCCCGCGTTCTATTCCCTGCCTCTGATTCCCCGCCTGTAATTCCCCATCTCTGATTCACCACCTCTGATTCCCCACCTCTGATTCCCCATATCTAATTCCCCGCCTCTGTTTGCCCGCCTCTGATTCCCCGCCTCTGTTTCCCCATATCTGATTCCCCGCCTCTGAATCCCCAACTCTGATTCCCTGCCTCTGATTCCCCAGCTCTGATTCCCCACCTTTGATTCCCCCGTCTGATTCCCAGCCTCCGAAACCCCGTGTCTGATTTCTTGCCTCTGATTCCCCGCCTCTGATTCCCCATCTCTGATTCACAGCCTCTGATTCCCCACCTCTGATTCCCCATCTCTGATTCCGCACATCTGATTCCCTGCCTCTGATTCCCCGACTCTGATCCCCACCTCTGATTCCCCAGCTCTGATTCCCCGCCTCTGATTTCCCGTGTTTGATTCCCTGCCTCTGATTCCCCGCCTCTGATTCCCCATATCTCATTCCCCGCCTCTGATTCCCCATCTCTGATTCCCGGACTCTGATTCCCCACCTCTGATTCCCGGCCTCTTATTCCCGGCATCTGATTCCGGCCTTTGATTCCTGGCCTCTGATTCCCTGCTTCTGATTCCCCATCTCTGATTCCGCAAATCTAATTCCCTGCCTTTGATTCGCCACCTCTGATTCCACATATCTGATTCCCCACCTCTGTTTCCCCGCCTCTGATTCCCCGCCTCTGATTCTCCATATCTCATTCCCCGCCTCTGAATCCCCATCTCTGATTCCCGGACTCTGATTCCCCACCTCTGATTCCCGGCCTCTTATTCCCAGCATCTGATTCCCGGCCTCTGATTCCCGGCCTCTGATTCCCCGCTTCTGATTCTGATTCCCTGCCTCTGATTCCCCATCTCTGATTCCGCACATCTGATTCCCTGCCTCTGATTCCCCACCTCTGATTCCCCATATCTGATATCCCGCCTCTGTTTCCCCGCCTCTGATTCCCCGCCTCTGTTTCCCCATATCTAATTCCCAACCTCTGATGCCCCAACTCTGATTCCCTGCCTCTGATTCCCCGTGTTCTATTCCCTGCCTCTGATTCCCCGCCTGTAATTCCCCATCTCTGATTCACCACCTCTGATTCCCCACCTCTGTTTCCCCATATCTGATTCCCCGCCTCTGAATCCCCAACTCTGATTCCCTGCCTCTGATTCCCCAGCTCTGATTCCCCACCTTTGATTCCCCCGTCTGATTCCCAGCCTCCGAAACCCCGTGTCTGATTTCTTGCCTCTGATTCCCCGCCTCTGATTCCCCATCTCTGATTCACAGCCTCTGATTCCCCACTTCTGATTCCCCATCTCTGATTCCGCACATCTGATTCCCTGCCTCTGATTCCCCGACTCTGATCCCCACCTCTGATTCCCCAGCTCTGATTCCCCGCCTCTGATTTCCCGTGTTTGATTCCCTGCCTCTGATTCCCCGCCTCTGATTCCCCATATCTCATTCCCCGCCTCTGATTCCCCATCTCTGATTCCCGGACTCTGATTCCCCACCTCTGATTCCCGGCCTCTTATTCCCGGCATCTGATTCCGGCCTCTGATTCCCGGCCTCTGATTCCCTGCTTCTGATTCCCCATCTCTGATTCCGCAAATCTAATTCCCTGCCTCTGATTCCCCACCTCTGATTCCCCATATCTGATTCCCCGCCTCTGTTTCCCGGCCTCTGATTCCCCGCTTCTGATTCTGATTCCCTGCCTCTGATTCCCCATCTCCGATTCCGCACATCTGATTCCCTGCCTCTGATTCCCCGCCTCTGATTCCCCGCCTCTGATTCCCTGCCTCTGATTCCCAACCTCTGATTCCCCACCTCTGATTCCCAATATCTAATTCCCCGCCTCTGATTCGCCAGCTCTGATTCCCCGTGTTTGATTCCATGCCTCTGATTCCCTGCCCTGATTCCCCATCTCTGTTTCACCGCCTTTGATTCGCCACCTCTGATTCCCCATATCTGATTCCCCGCCTCTGTTTCCCCGCCTCTGATTCCCTGCCTCTGATTCCCAACCTCTGACTCCACACCTCTGATTCCCCATATCTGATTCCCCGCCTCTGTTTCCCCGCCTCTGATTCCCTGCCCCTGTTTCCCCATATCTGATTCCCTGCCTCTGATTCCCCAACTCTGATTCCCCGCCTCTGATTCCCCAGCTCTGATTCCCCGCCTCTGATTTCCCGTGTTTGATTCCCTGCCTCTGATTCCCCGCCTCTGATTCCCCATCTCTGATTCACCGCCTTTGATTCGCCACCTCTGATTCCACATATCTGATTCCCCACCTCTGTTTCCCCGACTCTGATTCCCCGCCTCTGATTCTCCATATCTCATTCCCCGCCTCTGAATCCCCATCTCTGTTTCCCGGACTCTGATTCCCCACCTCTGATTCCCGGCCTCTTATTCCCAGCATATGATTCCCGGCCTCTGATTCCCGGCCTCTGATTCCCCGCTTCTGATTCTGATTCCCTGCCTCTGATTCCCCATCTCTGATTCCGCACATCTGATTCCCTGCCTCTGATTCCCCACCTCTGATTCCCCATATCTGATATCCCGCCTCTGTTTCCCCACCTCTGATTCCCCGCCTCTGTTTCCCCATATCTAATTCCCAACCTCTGATGCCCCAACTCTGAATCCCTGCCTCTGATTCCCCGCATCTGATTCCCTGCATCTGATTCCAAGCCTCTGATTCCCTGCCTCTGATTCCCAACCTCTGATTCCCCACCTCTGATTCCCCATATCTGAATCACCGCCTATGTTTCTCCGCCTCTGATACCCCACCTCTGTTTCCCCACATCTGATTCCCGGCCTCTGATTCCCCGCCTCTGATTCCCCGCCTCTGATTCCCTGCCTCTGATTCCCCATCTCCGATTCCGCACATCTGATTCCCTGCCTCTGATTCCCCGCCTCTGATTCCCCGCCTCTGATTCCCTGCCTCTGATTCCCAACCTCTGATTCCCCACCTCTGATTCCCCATATCTGATTCCCCGCCTCTGTTTCCCCGCCTCTGATTCCCCTCCTCTGATTCCCCAACTCTAATTCCCCGCCTCTGATTCCCCAGCTCTGATTCCCCGTGTTTGATTCCCTGCCTCTGATTCCCTGCCCTGATTCCCCATCTCTGTTTCACCGCCTTTGATTCGCCACCTCTGATTCCCCATATCTGATTAACCGCCTCTGTTTCCCCGCCTCTGATTCCCTGCCTCTGATTCCCAACCTCTGATTCCACACCTCTGATTCCCCATATCTGATTCCCCGCCTCTGTTTCCCCGCTTCTGATTCCCTGCCCCTGTTTCCCCATATCTGATTCCCTGCCTCTGATTCCCCAACTCTGATTCCCCGCCTCTGATTCCCCAGCTCTGATTCCCCGCCTCTGATTTCCAGTGTTTGATTCCCTGCCTCTGATTCCCCGCCTCTGATTCCCCATCTCTGATTCACCGCCTTTGATTCGCCACCTCTGATTCCACATATCTGATTCCCCACCTCTGTTTCCCCGCCTCTGATTCCCCGCCTCTGATTCTCCATATCTCATTCCCCGCCTCTGAATCCCCATCTCTGATTCCCGGACTCTGATTCCCCACCTCTGATTCCCGGCCTCTTATTCCCAGCATCTGATTCCCGGCCTCTGATTCCCGGCCTCTGATTCCCCGCTTCTGATTGTGATTCCCTGCCTCTGATTCCCCATCTCTGATTCCGCACATCTGATTCCCTGCCTCTGATTCCCCACCTCTGATTCCCCATATCTGATATCCCGCCTCTGTTTCCCCGCCTCTGATTCCCCGCCTCTGTTTCCCCATATCTAATTCCCAACCTCTGATGCCCCAACTCTGATTCCCTGCCTCTGATTCCCCGCGTTCTATTCCCTGCCTCTGATTCCCCGCCTGTAATTCCCCATCTCTGATTCATCACCTCTGATTCCCCACCTCTGATTCCCCATATCTAATTCCCCGCCTCTGTTTGCCCGCCTCTGATTCCCCGCCTCTGTTTCCCCATATCTGATTCCCCGCCTCTGAATCCCCAACTCTGATTCCCTGCCTCTGATTCCCCAGCTCTGATTCCCCACCTTTGATTCCCCCGTCTGATTCCCAGCCTCCGAAACCCCGTGTCTGATTTCTTGCCTCTGATTCCCTGCCTCTGATTCCCCATCTCTGATTCACAGCCTCTGATTCCCCACCTCTGATTCCCCATCTCTGATTCCGCACATCTGATTCCCTGCCTCTTATTCCCCGACTCTGATCCCCACCTCTGATTCCCCAGCTCTGATTCCCCGCCTCTGATTTCCCGTGTTTGATTCCCTGCCTCTGATTCCCCGCCTCTGATTCCCCATATCTCATTCCCCGCCTCTGATTCCCCATCTCTGATTCCCGGACTCTGATTCCCCACCTCTGATTCCCGGCC
This sequence comes from Narcine bancroftii, assembly GCF_036971445.1. Lineage (NCBI taxonomy): Eukaryota > Metazoa > Chordata > Chondrichthyes > Torpediniformes > Narcinidae > Narcine > Narcine bancroftii. The sequence continues at coordinate 43,959 of NW_027211832.1, read as the reverse complement.
TCTTATTCCTGGCATCTGATTCCGGCCTTTGATTCCCGGCCTCTGATTCCCTGCTTCTGATTCCCCATCTCTGATTCCGCAAATCTAATTCCCTGCCTTTGATTCGCCACCTCTGATTCCACATATCTGATTCCCCACCTCTGTTTCCCCGCCTCTGATTCCCCGCCTCTGATTCTCCATATCTCATTCCCCGCCTCTGAATCCCCATCTCTGATTCCCGGACTCTGATTCCCCACCTCTGGTTCCCGGCCTCTTATTCCCAGCATCTGATTCCCGGCCTCTGATTCCCGGCCTCTGATTCCCCGCTTCTGATTCTGATTCCCTGCCTCTGATTCCCCATCTCTGATTCCGCACATCTGATTCCCTGCCTCTGATTCCCCACCTCTGATTCCCCATATCTGATATCCCGCCTCTGTTTCCCCGCCTCTGATTCCCCGCCTCTGTTTCCCCATATCTAATTCCCAACCTCTGATGCCCCAACTCTGATTCCCTGCCTCTGATTCCCCGCGTTCTATTCCCTGCCTCTGATTCCCCGCCTGTAATTCCCCATCTCTGATTCACCACCTCTGATTCCCCACCTCTGTTTCCCCATATCTGATTCCCCGCCTCTGAATCCCCAACTCTGATTCCCTGCCTCTGATTCCCCAGCTCTGATTCCCCACCTTTGATTCCCCCGTCTGATTCCCAGCCTCCGAAACCCCGTGTCTGATTTCTTGCCACTGATTCCCCGCCTCTGATTCCCCATCTCTGATTCACAGCCTCTGATTCCCCACCTCTGATTCCCCATCTCTGATTCCGCACATCTGATTCCCTGCCTCTGATTCCCCGACTCTGATCCCCACCTCTGATTCCCCAGCTCTGATTCCCCGCCTCTGATTTCCCGTGTTTGATTCCCTGCCTCTGATTCCCCACCTCTGATTCCCCATATCTCATTCCCCGCCTCTGATTCCCCATCTCTGATTCCTGGACTCTGATTCCCCACCTCTGATTCCCGGCCTCTTATTCCCGGCATCTGATTCCGGCCTCTGATTCCCGGCCTCTGATTCCCTGCTTCTGATTCCCCATCTCTGATTCCGCAAATCTAATTCCCTGCCTCTGATTCCCCACCTCTGATTCCACATATCTGATTCCCCGCCTCTGTTTCCCGGCCTCTGATTCCCCGCTTCTGATTCTGATTCCCTGCCTCTGATTCCCCATCTCTGATTCCGCACATCTGATTCCCTGCCTCTGATTCCCCACCTCTGATTCCCCATATCTGATTTCCCGCCTCTGTCTCCCCGCCTCTGATTCCCTGCCTCTGTTTCCCCATATCTAATTCCCAACCTCTGATGCCCCAACTCTGATTCCCTGCCTCTGATTCCCCGCGTTCTATTCCCTGCCTCTGATTCCCCGCATGTGATTCCCCATCTCTGATTCACCACCTCTGATTCCCCACCTCTGATTCCCCATATCTAATTCCCCGCCTCTGTTTGCCCGACTCTGATTCCCCGCCTCTGTTTCCCCATATCTGATTCCCCGCCTCTGAATCCCCAACTCTGATTCCCTGCCTCTGATTCCCCAGCTCTGATTCCCCGCCTTTGATTCCCCCGTCTGATTCCCAGCCTCTGAAACCCCGTGTCTGATTTCTTGCCTCTGATTCCCCGCCTCTGATTCCCCATCTCTGATTCACAGCCTCTGATTCCCCACCTCTGATTCCCCATCTCTGATTCCGCACATCTGATTCCCTGCCTCTGATTCCCCGACTCTGATCCCCACCTCTGATTCCCCAGCTCTGATTCCCCGCCTCTGATTCCCCAACTCTGATTCCCCGCCTCTGATTCCCCAGCTCTGATTCCCCGCCTCTGATTCCCCGTGTTTGATTCCCTGCCTCTGATTCCCCGCCTCTGATTCCCCATCTCTGATTCACCGCCTTTGATTCGCCACCTCTGATTCCCCATATCTGATTCCTCGCCTCTGTTTCCCTGCCTCTGATTCCCCGCCTCTGATTCCCCATATCTCATTCCCCGCCTCTGATTCCCCATCTCTGATTCCCGGAATCTGATTCCGGCCTCTGATTCCCGGCCTCTGATTCCCTGCTTCCGATTCCCCATCTCTGATTCCGCAAATCTAATTCCCTGCCTCTGATTCCCCACCTCTGATTCCCCATATCTGATTCCCCGCCTCTGTTTCCCCGCCTCTGATTCCCCGCCTCTGTTTCCCCATATCTAATTCCCCGCCTCTGATTCCCCAACTTTGATTCCCCACCTCTGATTCCGCAGCTCTGATTCCCCGCCTCTGATTCAACATCTCGGATTCACCACCTCTGTTTCCCCGCGTCTGATTCCCCGCCTCTGATTCCGCATCTCTGATTCCCCATCTCTGATTCCCCAATTCTGATTCCCCGCCTCTGATTCCCCAGCTCTGATTCCTCGCCTCTGATTCCCTTCCTCTGATTCCCAACCACTCATTCCCCACCTCTGATTTCCCATATTGATTCCCTGTGTCTGATTCCCCGCCTCTGATTCCCCAACTCTGATTCCCCGCCTCTGATTCCCCAGCTCTGATTCCCCGCCTCTGTTTCCCCGTGTTTGATTCCCTGCCTCTGATTCCCGGCCTCCGATTCCCCATCTCTGATTCACCGCCTTTGATTCGCCACCTCTGATTCCCCATATCTGATTCCCCGCCTCTGTTTCCCCGCCTCTGATTCCCGGACTCTGATTCCCCACCTCTGATTCCCGGCCTCTTATTCCCGGCATCTGATTCAGGCCTCTGATTCCCGGCCTCTGATTCCCTGCTTCTGATTCTGATTCCCTGCCTCTGATTCCCCGCCTCTGTTTCCCCATATCTGATTCCCCGCCTCTGAATCCCCAACTCTGATTCCCTGCCTCTGATTCCCCAGCTCTGATTCCCCACCTTTGATTCCCCCGTCTGATTCCCAGCCTCCGAAACCCCGTGTCTGATTTCTTGCCTCTGATTCCCCGCCTCTGATTCCCCATCTCTGATTCACAGCCTCTGATTCCCCACCTCTGATTCCCCATCTCTGATTCCGCACATCTGATTCCCTGCCTCTGATTCCCCGACTCTGATCCCCACCTCTGATTCCCCAGCTCTGATTCCCCGCCTCTGATTTCCCGTGTTTGATTCCCTGCCTCTGATTCCCCGCCTCTGATTCCCCATATCTCATTCCCCGCCTCTGATTCCCCATCTCTGATTCCCGGACTCTGATTCCCCACCTCTGATTCCCGGCCTCTTATTCCCGGCATCTGATTCCGGCCTCTGATTCCCGGCCTCTGATTCCCTGCTTCTGATTCCCCATCTCTGATTCCGCAAATCTAATTCCCTGCCTCTGATTCCCCACCTCTGATTCCCCATATCTGATTCCCCGCCTCTGTTTCCCGGCCTCTGATTCCCCGCTTCTGATTCTGATTCCCTGCCTCTGATTCCCCATCTCTGATTCCGCACATCTGATTCCCTGCCTCTGATTCCCCACCTCTGATTCCCCATATCTGATTTCCCGCCTCTGTCTCCCCGCCTCTGATTCCCTGCCTCTGTTTCCCCATATCTAATTACCAACCTCTGATGCCCCAACTCTGATTCCCTGCCTCTGATTCCCCGCGTTCTATTCCCTGCCTCTGATTCCCCGCATGTGATTCCCCATCTCTGATTCACCACCTCTGATTCCCCACCTCTGATTCCCCATATCTAATTCCCCGCCTCTGTTTGCCCGACTCTGATTCCCCGCCTCTGTTTCCCCATATCTGATTCCCCGCCTCTGAATCCCCAACTCTGATTCCCTGCCTCTGATTCCCCAGCTCTGATTCCCCGCCTTTGATTCCCCCGTCTGATTCCCAGCCTCTGAAACCCCGTGTCTGATTTCTTGCCTCTGATTCCCCGCCTCTGATTCCCCATCTCTGATTCACAGCCTCTGATTCCCCACCTCTGATTCCCCATCTCTGATTCCGCACATCTGATTCCCTGCCTCTGATTCCCCGACTCTGATCCCCACCTCTGATTCCCCAGCTCTGATTCCCCGCCTCTGATTCCCCAACTCTGATTCCCCGCCTTTGATTCCCCAGCTCTGATTCCCCGCCTCTGATTCCCCGTGTTTGATTCCCTGCCTCTGATTCCCCGCCTCTGATTCCCCATCTCTGATTCACCGCCTTTGATTCGCCACCTCTGATTCCCCATATCTGATTCCTCGCCTCTGTTTCCCTGCCTCTGATTCCCCGCCTCTGATTCCCCATATCTCATTCCCCGCCTCTGATTCCCCATCTCTGATTCCCGGAATCTGATTCCGGCCTCTGATTCCCGGCCTCTGATTCCCTGCTTCCGATTCCCCATCTCTGATTCCGCAAATCTAATTCCCTGCCTCTGATTCCCCACCTCTGATTCCCCATATCTGATTCCCCGCCTCTGTTTCCCCGCCTCTGATTCCCCGCCTCTGTTTCCCCATATCTAATTCCCCGCCTCTGATTCCCCAACTTTGATTCCCCACCTCTGATTCCGCAGCTCTGATTCGCCACCTCTGATTCCCCGCCTCTGATTCAACATCTCGGATTCACCACCTCTGTTTCCCCGCGTCTGATTCCCCGCCTCTGATTCCGCATCTCTGATTCCCCATCTCTGATTCCCCAATTCTGATTCCCCGCCTCTGATTCCCCAGCTCTGATTCCTCGCCTCTGATTCCCTTCCTCTGATTCCCAACCACTCATTCCCCACCTCTGATTTCCCATATTGATTCCCTGTGTCTGATTCACCGCCTCTGATTCCCCAACTCTGATTCCCCGCCTCTGATTCCCCAGCTCTGATTCCCCGCCTCTGTTTCCCCGTGTTTGATTCCCTGCCTCTGATTCCCGGCCTCCGATTCCCCATCTCTGATTCACCGCCTTTGATTCGCCACCTCTGATTCCCCATATCTGATTCCCCGCCTCTGTTTCCCCGCCTCTGATTCCCGGACTCTGATTCCCCACCTCTGATTCCCGGCCTCTTATTCCCGGCATCTGATTCAGGCCTCTGATTCCCGGCCTCTGATTCCCTGCTTCTGATTCTGATTCCCTGCCACTGATTCCCCATCTCCGATTCCGCACATCTGATTCCCTGCCTCTGATTCCCCGCCTCTGATTCCCCGCCTCTGATTTCCTGCCTCTGATTCCCAACCTCTGATTCCCCACCTCTGATTCCCAATATCTGATTCCCCGCCTCTGTTTCCCCGCCTCTGATTCCCCTCCTCTGATTCACCAACTCTAATTCCCCGCCTCTGATTCGCCAGCTCTGATTCCCCGTGTTTGATTCCATGCCTCTGATTCCCTGCCCTGATTCCCCATCTCTGTTTCACCGCCTTTGATTCGCCACCTCTGATTCCCCATATCTGATTCCCCGCCTCTGTTTCCCCGCCTCTGATTCCCTGCCTCTGATTCCCAACCTCTGACTCCACACCTCTGATTCCCCATATCTGATTCCCCGCCTCTGTTTCCCCGCCTCTGATTCCCTGCCCCTGTTTCCCCATATCTGATTCCCTGCCTCTGATTCCCCAACTCTGATTCCCCGCCTCTGATTCCCCAGCTCTGATTCCCCGCCTCTGATTTCCCGTGTTTGATTCCCTGCCTCTGATTCCCCGCCTCTGATTCCCCATCTCTGATTCACCGCCTTTGATTCGCCACCTCTGATTCCACATATCTGATTCCCCACCTCTGTTTCCCCGACTCTGATTCCCCGCCTCTGATTCTCCATATCTCATTCCCCGCCTCTGAATCCCCATCTCTGATTCCCGGACTCTGATTCCCCACCTCTGATTCCCGGCCTCTTATTCCCAGCATATGATTCCCGGCCTCTGATTCCCGGCCTCTGATTCCCCGCTTCTGATTCTGATTCCCTGCCTCTGATTCCCCATCTCTGATTCCGCACATCTGATTCCCTGCCTCTGATTCCCCACCTCTGATTCCCCATATCTGATATCCCGCCTCTGTTTCCCCACCTCTGATTCCCCGCCTCTGATTCCCCATATCTGATTCCCATCCTCTGATTGCCCACCTCTGATTCCCCGCCTCTGATTCGCCAGCTCTGATTCCCCGCCTCTGATTCCCCGCATCTGATTCCCTGCCTCTGATTCCCCGCCTCTGATTCCCCATCTCTGATTCCCCGCCTGTGATTCCCCAGCTCTGATTCCCCGCCTCTGATTCCCCAGCTCTGATTCCCAGCCTCTGATTCCCCGTGTTTGATCCCCTGCCTCTGATTACCTTCCTCTGATTCCCGGCCACTGATAGCCCGCTTCTGATTCTGATTCCCTGCCTCTGATTCCCCATCTCTGATTCACCACATCTGAATCCCCGCCTCTGTTTCCACGCCTCTGATTCCCTGCCTCTGATTCCCAACCTCTGATTCCCCACCCCTGATTCCCCATATCTGATTCCCAGCCTCTGTTTCCCTGCCTCTGATTCCCCGCCCCTGTTTCCCCATATCTGATTCCCCGCCTCTGATTCCCCAACTCTGATTCCCCGCCTCTGATTCCCCAGCTCTGATTCCCCGCCTCTGATTCCCCGTGTTTGATTCCCTGCCTCTGATTCCCCGCCTCTGATTCCCCATCTCTGATTCACCGCCTTTGATTCGCCACCTCTGATTCCCCATATCTGATTCCCCACCTCTGTTACCCCGCCTCTGATTCCCCGCCTCTGATTCCCCATATATCATTCCCCGCCTCTGAATCCCCATCTCTGATTCCCGGACTCTGATTCCCCACCTCTGATTCCCGGCCTCTTATTCCCGGCATCTGAATCCCGGCCTCTGATTCCCGGCCTCTGATTCCCCGCTTCTGATTCTGATTCCCTGCCTCTGATTCCCCATCTCTGATTCCGCACATCTGATTCCCTGCCTCTGATTCCCCACCTCTGATTCCCCATATCTGATTCCCCGCCTCTGTTTCCCCGCCTCTGATTCCCCACCTCTGTTTCCCCATATCTAATTCCCCACCTCAGATGCCCCAACTCTGATACCCCGCCTCTGATTCCCCAGCTCTGATTCCCCGCCTCTGATTCCCCGCATCCGATTCCCCATATCTGATTCCCCGCCTCTGTTTCCCCGCCTTTGATTCCCCGCCTCTGTTTCCCCATATCTGATTCCCCGCCTCTGATTCCCAACTATGATTCCCCGCCTCTGATTCCCCAGCTCTGATTCCCCGCCTCTGATTCCCCGCGTTCTATTCCCTGCCTCTGATTCCCCGCCTGTGATTCCCCATCTCTGATTCACCACCTCTGATTCCCCACCTCTGATTCCCCATATCTAATTCCCCGCCTCTGTTTGCCCGCCTCTGATTCCCCGCCTCTGTTTCCCCATATCTGATTCCCCGTGTCTGATTCCCTGCCTCTGATTCCCCGCCTCTGATTCCCCGCCTCTGATTCCCTGCCACTGATTCCCTGCCCCTGATACCCCACCTCTGATTCCCCATATCTGATTCCCTGCCTCTGTTTCCCCGCCTCTGATTCCCCGCCTCTGATTCCCCATATCTGATTCCCCGCCTCTGATTCCCCAACTCTGATTCCCCGCCTCTGATTCCCCAGCTCTGAATCCCCGCCTCTGATTCCCCGCGTCTGTTTCCCCGCCTCTGATTCCCCGCCTCTGTTTCCCCATATCTAAGTCCCCGACTCTGATTCCCCAACTCTGATTCCCCACCTCTGATTCCCCAGCTCTGATTCCCTGCCTCTGATTCCCCGCATCTGATTCCCTGCATCTGATTCCCAGCCTCTGATTCCCTGCCTCTGATTCCCAACCTCTGATTCCCCACCTCTGATTCCCCATATCTGATTCCCCGCCTCTGTTTCCCCGCCTCTGATTCCCCGCCTCTCTTTCCCCATATCTGATTCCCGGCCTCTGATTCTCCGCCTCTGATTCCCCGCCTCTGATTCCCTGCCTCTGATTCCCCATCTCCGATTCCGCACATCGGATTCCCTGCCTCTGATTCCCCGCCTCTGATTCCCCGCCTCTGATTCCCTGCTTCTGATTCCCAACCTCTGATTCCCCACCTCTGATTCCCCATATCTGATTCCCCGCCTCTGCTTCCCCGCCTCTGATTCCCCAAATCTGAATCCCCGCCTCTGATTCCCCAGCTCTGATTCCCCGCCTCTGATTCCCCGTGTTTGATTCCCTGCCTCTGATTCCCTGCCCTGATTCCCCATCTCTGATACACCGCCTTTAATTCGCCACCGCTGATTCCCCATATCTGATTCCCCGCCTCTGTTTCCCCGTCTCTGATTCCCCGCCTCTGTTTCGCCATATCTAATTCCACGCCTCTGATTCCCCAACTCTGATTCCCCGCCTCTGATTCCCCAGCTCTGATTCCCTGCCTCTGATTCCCCGCATCTGATTCCCTGCCTCTGATTCCCCGCCTCTGATTCCCTGCCTCTGATTCCCAACCTCTGATTCCCCACCTCTGAATCCCCATATCTGATTCCCCGCCTCTGTTTCCCTGCCTCTGATTCCCCGCCTCTGTTTCCCCATATCTGATTCCCCGCCTCTGATTCCCCAACTCTGATTCCCCTCCTCTGATTCGCCAGCTATGATTCCCCGCCTCTGATTCCCTGCATCTGATTCCCTGCATCTGATTCCCCGCCTCTGATTCCCCTTCTCTGATTCTCCACCTCTGATTCCCCACCTCTGATTCCCCATCTCTGATTCCGCTCATCCGATTCCCTGCCTATGATTCCCCGCCTCTGATTCCCCGCCTCTGATTCCCTGCCTCTGATTCGCAACCTCTAATTCCCCACCTCTGATTCCCCATATCTGATTCCCCGCCTCTGTTTCCCTGCCTCTGATTCCCGGTCTCTGTTTCCCCATATCTGATTCCCCTCCTCTGATTCCCCAACTCTGATTCCCCGCCTCTGATACCCCGCCTCTGATTCCCCATCTCTAATTCATCACATCTGATTCCCCACCTCTGCTTCCCCATTTCTGATTCTCTACCTCTGATTCGCCACCTCTGATTGCCCATATCTGATTCACCGCCTCTGTTTCCCCGCATCTGATTCCCCGCCTCTGATTCCCCATATTTGATTCCCCGCCTCTGATTCCCCATCTCTGATTCCCGGACTCATTCCCCAACTCTGATTCCCCGCCTCTGATTCCCCATATTTGATTCCCCTCCTCTGATTTCCCATCTCTGATTCCCGGACTCTGATTCCCCAACTCTGATTTCCCCGCCTCTGAATCCCCAGCTCTGATTTCCCGCCTCTGATTCCCCACCTGTGATACAACATATTTGATTCCCGGCCTCTGTTTCCCCGCCTCTGATTCCCCACCTCTGATTCACCATATCTGTTTCCCCGCCTCTGATTCCCCACCACTGATTCCCCTCCTCTGATTCGCCAGTTATGATTGCCCGCCTCTGATTCCCCGTTTCTGATTCCCTGCCTCTGATTCCCCGCCTCTGATTCCCCATGTCTGACTCACCACCTCTGATTCCCCACCTCTGATACCCCATCTCTGATTCCGCACATCCGATTCCCTGCCTCTGATTCCCCGCCTCTGATTCCCCGCCTCTGATTCCCAGCCTCTGATTCGCAACCTCTTATTCCCCACCTCTGATTCCCCATATCCGATTCCCCGCCTCTGTTTCCCCGCCTCTGATTGGCACCTCTGATACCCCGCCTCTGATTCCCCATCTCTAATTCATCACATCTGATTCCCCACCTCTGCTTCCCCATCTCCGATTCTCTACCTCTGATTCGCCACCTCTGATTCCCAATATCTGATTCACCGCCTCTGTTTCCCTGCCTCTGATTCCCCGCCTCTGATTCCCCATATCTGATTCCCCGCCTCTGATTCCCCATCTCTGATTCCCGGTCTCTGATTCCCCACCTCTGTTTCCCGGCCACTGATTCCCAATCCCTGATTCACCGCCTCTGACTCCCAGTGTCTGATTCCCTGCCTCTGATTCCCCGCCTCTGAATCCCCTCCTCTGATTCCCTGCCACTGATTCCCCGCCCCTGATTCCCCACCTCTGATACCCCATATCTGATTCCCCTCCTCTGTTTCCCCGCCTCTGATTCCCCACCTCTGATTCCCCATATCTGATTCCCTGCCTCTGATTCCCCAACTCTGATTCCCCGCCTCTGATTCCCCAGCTCTGATTCCCCGCCTCTGATTCCCCACCTCTGATCCAACATATCTGATTCCCCGCCTCTGATTCCCCAACTCTGATTCCCCGCCTCTGATTCCCCAACTCTGATTCCCCGCCTCTGATTCCCCAGCTCTGATTCCCCGCCTCTGATTCCCCGTGTTTGATTCCCTGCCTCTGATTCCCCGCCTCTGATTCCCCATCTCTGATTCACCGCCTTTGATTCGCCACCTCTGATTCCCCATATCTGATTCCCCACCTCTGTTACCCCGCCTCTGATTCCCCGCCTCTGATTCCCCATATATCATTCCCCGCCTCTGAATCCCCATCTCTGATTCCCGGACTCTGATTCCCCACCTCTGATTCCCGGCCTCTTATTCCCGGCATCTGAATCCCGGCCTCTGATTCCCGGCCTCTGATTCCCCGCTTCTGATTCTGATTCCCTGCCTCTGATTCCCCATCTCTGATTCCGCACATCTGATTCCCTGCCTCTGATTCCCCACCTCTGATTCCCCATATCTGATTCCCCGCCTCTGTTTCCCCGCCTCTGATTCCCCACCTCTGTTTCCCCATATCTAATTCCCCACCTCAGATGCCCCAACTCTGATACCCCGCCTCTGATTCCCCAGCTCTGATTCCCCGCCTCTGATTCCCCGCATCCGATTCCCCATATCTGATTCCCCGCCTCTGTTTCCCCGCCTTTGATTCCCCGCCTCTGTTTCCCCATATCTGATTCCCCGCCTCTGATTCCCAACTATGATTCCCCGCCTCTGATTCCCCAGCTCTGATTCCCCGCCTCTGATTCCCCGCGTTCTATTACCTGCCTCTGATTCCCCGCCTGTGATTCCCCATCTCTGATTCACCACCTCTGATTCCCCACCTCTGATTCCCCATATCTAATTCCCCGCCTCTGTTTGCCCGCCTCTGATTCCCCGCCTCTGTTTCCCCATATCTGATTCCCCGTGTCTGATTCCCTGCCTCTGATTCCCCGCCTCTGATTCCCCGCCTCTGATTCCCTGCCACTGATTCCCTGCCCCTGATACCCCACCTCTGATTCCCCATATCTGATTCCCTGCCTCTGTTTCCCCGCCTCTGATTCCCCGCCTCTGATTCCCCATATCTGATTCCCCGCCTCTGATTCCCCAACTCTGATTCCCCGCCTCTGATTCCCCAGCTCTGAATCCCCGCCTCTGATTCCCCGCGTCTGTTTCCCCGCCTCTGATTCCCCGCCTCTGTTTCCCCATATCTAAGTCCCCGACTCTGATTCCCCAACTCTGATTCCCCACCTCTGATTCCCCAGCTCTGATTCCCTGCCTCTGATTCCCCGCATCTGATTCCCTGCATCTGATTCCCAGCCTCTGATTCCCTGCCTCTGATTCCCAACCTCTGATTCCCCACCTCTGATTCCCCATATCTGATTCCCCGCCTCTGTTTCCCCGCCTCTGATTCCCCGCCTCTCTTTCCCCATATCTGATTCCCGGCCTCTGATTCTCCGCCTCTGATTCCCCGCCTCTGATTCCCTGCCTCTGATTCCCCATCTCCGATTCCGCACATCGGATTCCCTGCCTCTGATTCCCCGCCTCTGATTCCCCGCCTCTGATTCCCTGCTTCTGATTCCCAACCTCTGATTCCCCACCTCTGATTCCCCATATCTGATTCCCCGCCTCTGTTTCCCCGCCTCTGATTCCCCGCCTCTGATTCCCCAAATCTGAATCCCCGCCTCTGATTCCCCAGCTCTGATTCCCCGCCTCTGATTCCCCGTGTTTGATTCCCTGCCTCTGATTCCCTGCCCTGATTCCCCATCTCTGATACACCGCCTTTAATTCGCCACCGCTGATTCCCCATATCTGATTCCCCGCCTCTGTTTCCCCGTCTCTGATTCCCCGCCTCTGTTTCGCCATATCTAATTCCACGCCTCTGATTCCCCAACTCTGATTCCCCGCCTCTGATTCCCCAGCTCTGATTCCCTGCCTCTGATTCCCCGCATCTGATTCCCTGCCTCTGATTCCCCGCCTCTGATTCCCTGCCTCTGATTCCCAACCTCTGATTCCACACCTCTGAATCCCCATATCTGATTCCCCGCCTCTGTTTCCCTGCCTCTGATTCCCCGCCTCTGTTTCCCCATATCTGATTCCCCGCCTCTGATTCCCCAACTCTGATTCCCCTCCTCTGATTCGCCAGCTATGATTCCCCGCCTCTGATTCCCTGCATCTGATTCCCTGCATCTGATTCCCCGCCTCTGATTCCCCTTCTCTGATTTTCCACCTCTGATTCCCCACCTCTGATTCCCCATCTCTGATTCCGCTCATCCGATTCCCTGCCTATGATTCCCCGCCTCTGATTCCCCGCCTCTGATTCCCTGCCTCTGATTCGCAACCTCTAATTCCCCACCTCTGATTCCCCATATCTGATTCCCCGCCTCTGTTTCCCTGCCTCTGATTCCCGGTCTCTGTTTCCCCATATCTGATTCCCCTCCTCTGATTCCCCAACTCTGATTCCCCGCCTCTGATACCCCGCCTCTGATTCCCCATCTCTAATTCATCACATCTGATTCCCTACCTCTGCTTCCCCATCTCTGATTCTCTACCTCTGATTCGCCACCTCTGATTGCCCATATCTGATTCACCGCCTCTGTTTCCCCGCATCTGATTCCCCACCTCTGATTCCCCATATTTTATTCCCCGCCTCTGATTCCCCATCTCTGATTCCCGGACTCATTCCCCAACTCTGATTCCCCGCCTCTGATTCCCCATATTTGATTCCCCTCCTCTGATTTCCCATCTCTGATTCCCGGACTCTGATTCCCCAACTCTGATTTCCCCGCCTCTGAATCCCCAGCTCTGATTTCCCGCCTCTGATTCCCCACCTGTGATACAACATATTTGATTCCCGGCCTCTGTTTCCCCGCCTCTGATTCCCCACCTCTGATTCACCATATCTGTTTCCCCGCCTCTGATTCCCCACCACTGATTCCCCTCCTCTGATTCGCCAGTTATGATTGCCCGCCTCTGATTCCCCGTTTCTGATTCCCTGCCTCTGATTCCCCGCCTCTGATTCCCCATGTCTGACTCACCACCTCTGATTCCCCACCTCTGATACCCCATCTCTGATTCCGCACATCCGATTCCCTGCCTCTGATTCCCCGCCTCTGATTCCCCGCCTCTGATTCCCAGCCTCTGATTCGCAACCTCTTATTCCCCACCTCTGATTCCCCATATCTGATTCCCCGCCTCTGTTTCCCCGCCTCTGATTGGCACCTCTGATACCCCGCCTCTGATTCCCCATCTCTAATTCATCACATCTGATTCCCCACCTCTGCTTCCCCATCTCCGATTCTCTACCTCTGATTTGCCACCTCTGATTCCCAATATCTGATTCACCGCCTCTGTTTCCCTGCCTCTGATTCCCCGCCTCTGATTCCCCATATCTGATTCCCCGCCTCTGATTCCCCATCTCTGATTCCCGGTCTCTGATTCCCCACCTCTGTTTCCCGGCCACTGATTCCCAATCCCTGATTCACCGCCTCTGACTCCCAGTGTCTGATTCCCTGCCTCTGATTCCCCGCCTCTGAATCCCCTCCTCTGATTCCCTGCCACTGATTCCCCGCCCCTGATTCCCCACCTCTGATACCCCATATCTGATTCCCCTCCTCTGTTTCCCCGCCTCTGATTCCCCACCTCTGATTCCCCATATCTGATTCCCTGCCTCTGATTCCCCAACTCTGATTCCCCGCCTCTGATTCCCCAGCTCTAATTCCCCGCCTCTGATTCCCCACCTCTGATCCAACATATCTGATTCCCCGCCTCTGTTTCCCCGCCTCTGATTCCCCACCTCTGATTCCCCATATCTGATTCCCCGCCTATGATTCCCCACCTCTGATTCCCCGCCTCTGATTCGCCAGCTATGATTCCCCTCCTCTGATTCCCCAACTCTGATTCCCCATCTCTGATTCACCACCTCTGATTCCCCACCTCTGATTCCCCATCTCTGATTCTGCACATCCGATTCCCTGCCTCTGATTCCCCGCCTCTGATTCCCCGCCTCTGATTCCCTGCCTCTGATTCGCAACCTGTTATTCCCCACCTCTGAATCCCCATATCTGATTCCCCGCCTCTGTTTCCCTGCCTCTGATTCCCCGCCTCTGTTTCCCCATATCTGATTCCCCGCCTCTGTTTCACCGCCTCTGATTGGCACCTCTGATACCCCGCCTCTGATTCCCCATCTCTAATTCATCACATCTGATTCCCCACCTCTGCTTCCCCATCTCTGATTCTCTACCTCTGATTCGCAACCTCTGATTCCGAATATCTGATTCACCGCCTCTGTTTCCCCGCTTCTGATTCCCCGCCTCTGATTCCCCATATCTGATTCCCCGCCTCTGATTCCCCATCTCTTATTCCCGGTCTCTGATTCCCCACCTCTGTTTCCCGGCCTCTCATTCCCCATCCCTGATTCACCGCCTCTGATTCCCAGTGTCTGATTCCCTGCCTCTGATTCCCCGCCTCTGAATCCCCTCCTCTGATTCCCTGCCACTGATTCCCCGCCCCTGATTCCCCACCTCTGATACCCCATATCTGATTCCCCGCCTCTGTTTCCCCGCCTCTGATTCCCCACCTCTGATTTCCCATATCTGATTCCACGCCTCTGATTCCCCGCCTCTGATTGGCCGCCTCTGATACCCCGCCTCTGATTCCCCATCTCTAATTCATCACATCTGATTCCCCACCTCTGCTTCCCCATCTCTGATTCTCAACCTCTGATTCGCCACCTCTGATTCCCCATATCTGATTCACCGCCTCTGTTTCCCCGCCTCTGATTCCCCGCCTCTGATTCCCCATATTTGATTCCCCGCCTCTGATTCCCCATCTCTGATTCCCGGACTCTGATTCCCCAACTCTGATTCCCCGCCTCTGATTCCCCAGCTCTGATTTCCCGCCTCTGATTCCCCACCTCTGCTTCCCCATCTCTGATTCTCTACCTCTGATTCGCCACCTCTGATTGCCCATATCTGATTCACCGCCTCTGTTTCCCCGCCTCTGATTCCCCGCCTCTTATTCCCCATATTTGATTCCCCGCCTCTGATTCCCCATCTCTGATTCCCGGACTCTGATTCCCCAACTCTGATTCCCCGCCTCTGATTCCCCATATTTGATTCCCCTCCTCTGATTTAACATCTCTGATTCCCGGACTCTGATTCCCCAACTCTGATTTCCCCGCCTCTGATTCCCCAGCTCTGATTTCCCGCCTCTGATTCCCCACCTATGATACAACATATCTGATTCCCGGCCTCTGTTTCCCCGCCTCTGATTCCCCACCTCTGATTCACCATATCTGATTCCCCGCCTCAGATTCCCCACCACTGATTCCCCTCCTCTGATTCGCCAGTTATGATTGCCCGCCTCTGATTCCCCGTTTCTGATTCCCTGCCTCTGATTCCCCGCCTCTGATTCCCCATCTCTGACTCACCACCTCTGATTCCCCACCTCTGATACCCCATCTCTGATTCCGCACATCCGATTCCCTGCCTATGATTCCCCACCTCTGATTCCCCGCCTCTGATTCCCCATATCTGATTCCCTGCCTCTGTTTCCCCGCTTCTGATTCCCCACCTCTGTTTCCCCATATCTGATTCCCCGCCTCTGATTCCCCAACTCTAATACCCTGCCTCTGATTCCCCAGCTCTGATTCCCCGCCTCTGATTCCCCGCATCTGATTCCCTGCCTCTGATTCCCCGCCTCTGATTCCAGGCCTCTGATTCCCAGCATCTGATTCCGGCCTCTGATTCCCGGCCTCTGATTCCCTGCTTCTGATTCTGAACCCTGCCTCTGATTCCCCATCTTTGATTCCGCACATCTGATTCCCTGCCTCTGATTCCCCACCTCTGATTCCCCATATCTGATTCCCCGCCTCTGTTTCCCCGCCTCTGATTCCCCGCCTCTGTTTCCCCATATCTGAATCCCCGCCTCTGATTCCCCAACTCTGATTCCCCTCCTCTAATTCGCCAGGTATGATTCCCCGCCTCTGATTCCCTGCGTCTGATTCCATGCCTCTGATTCCCAGCCTCTGATTCCCCTTCTCTGATTCACCACCTCTGAATCCCCACCTCTGATTCCCCATCTCTGATTCCGCACATCCGATTCCCTGCCTCTGATTCCCCGCCTCTGATTCCCCGCCTCTGATTCGCAACCTCTAATTCCCCACCTCTGATTCCCCATATCTGATTCCCCGCCTCTGTTTCCCTGCCTCTGATTCCCGGCCTCTGTTTCCCCATATCTGATTCCCCTCCTCTGATTCCCCAACTCTGATTCCCCGCCTCTGATTCCCCAGCTTTGATTCCCCGTCTTTTATTCCCGGCCTCTGATTCCCTGCCACTGATTCCCCGCCCCTGATTCCCCACCTCTGATTCCCCATATCTGATTCCCCGCCTCTGTTTCCCCACCTCTGATTCCCGGCCTCTTATTCCCAGCATCTGATTCCCGGCCACTGATTCCCTGCCTCTGATTCCCCGCCTCTGATTCCCCATCTCTGATTCCCCGCCTCTGATTCCCCGTGTCTGATTCCCTGCATCTGATTCCCCGCCTCTGATTGCCCGCGTCTGATTCCCTGCCACTGATTCCCTGCCCCTGATTCCCCACCTCTGATTCCCCATATCTGATTCCCCGCCTCTGTTTCCCCAACTCTGATTCCCTTCCTCTAATTCGCCAGCTATGATTCCCCGCCTCTGATTCCCTGCCACTGATTCCCTGCCCCTGATTCCCCACCTCTGATTCCCCATATATGATTCCCCGCCTCTGATTCCCCAACTCTGATTCCCCTCCTCTAATTCGCCAGCTATGATTCCCTGCCTCTTATTCCCTGCGTCTGATTCCCTGCCTCTGATTCCCAGCCTCTGATTCCCCTTCTCTGATTCACCACCTCTGAATCCCCACCTCTGATTCCCCATCTCTGATTCCGCACATCCGATTCCCTGCCTCTGATTCCCCGCCTCTGATTCCCCGCCTCTGATTCCCCGCCTCTGATTCCCCACGTCTGATTCCCTGCCACTGATTCCCTGCCCCTGATTCCCCACCTCTGATTCCCCATCTCTGATTCCCCGCCTCTGTTTCCCCACCTCTGATTCCCCGCCTCTGTTTCCCCATATCTGATTCCCCGCCTCTGATTCCCCAACTCTGATTCCCCTCCTCTAATTCGCCAGCTATGATTCCCCGCCTCTGATTCCCTGCATCTGATTCCCTGCCTCTGATTCCCCGCCTCTGATTCCCGTTCTCTGATTCACCACCTCTGAATCCCCACCTCTGATTCCCCATCTCTGATTCCGCACATCCGATTCCCTGCATCTGATTCCCTGCCTCTGATTCCACGCCTCTGATTCCCCGTGTTTGATTCCCTGCCTCTGATTCCCTGCCATGATTCCCCATCTCTGATTCACCGCCTTTAATTTGCCACCTCTGATTCCCCATATCTGATTCCCCTCCTCTGTTTCCCCGCCTCTGATTCCCAACCTCTGATTCCACACCTCTGATTCCCCATATCTGATTCCCCGCCTCTGTTTCCCCGCCTCTGATTCCCCGCCCCTGTTTCCCCATATCTGATTCCCCACCTCTGATTCCCCTACTCTGCTTCCCCGCCTCTGATTCCCCAGCTCTGATTCCCCGCCTCTGATTCCCCGTTTTTGATTCCCTGCCTCTGATTCCCCGCCTCTGATTCCCCATCTCTGATTCACCGCCTTTGATTCGCCACCTCTGTTTCCCCATATCTGATTCCCCACCTCTGTTTCCCCGCCTCTGATTCCCCGCCTCTGATTCCCCATATCTGATTCCCCGTCTCTGATTGCCCACCTCTGATTCCCCGCCTCTGATTCGCCAGCTCTGATTCCCCGCCTCTGATTCCCCGCATCTGATTCCCTGCCTCTGATTCCCCGCCTCTGATTCCCCATCTCTGATACACCGCCTTTGATTCGCCACCTCTGATTCCCCATATCTGATTCCCCACCTCTGTTTCCCGGCCTCTGATTCCCCGCCTCTGATGCTCCATATCTCATTCCCCGCCTCTGAATCCCCATCTCTGATTCCCGGACTCTGATTCCCCACCTCTGATTCCCGGCCTCTTATTCCCAGCATCTGATTCCCGGCCTCTGATTCCCGGCCTCTGATTCCCCGCTTCTGATTCTGATTCCCTGCCTCTGATTCCCCATCTCTGATTCCGCGCATCTGATTCCCTGCCTCTGATTCCCCACCTCTGATTCCCCATATCTGATTCCCCGCCTCTGTTTCCCCGCCTCTGATTCCCCGCCTCTGTTTCCCTATATCTAATTCCCCACCTCTGATGCCCCAACTCTGATTCCCCGCCTCTGATTCCCCAGCTCTGATTCCCCGCCTCTGATTCCCCGCATCCGATTCCCCATATCTGATTCCCCGCCTCTGTTTCCCCGCCTCTGATTCCCCGCCTCTGTTTCCCCATATCTGATTCCCCGCCTCTGATTCCCAACTATGATTCCCCGTCTCTGATTCCCCAGCTCTGATTCCCTGCCTCTGATTCCCTGCGTTCTATTCCCTGCCTCTGATTCCCCGCCTGTGATTCCCCATCACTGATTCACCACCTCTGATTCCCCACATCTGATTCCCCATATCTAATTCCCCGCCTCTGTTTGCCCGCCTCTGATTCCCCGCCTCTGTTTCCCCATATCTGATTCCCCGTCTCTGAATCCCCAACTCTGATTCCCTGCCTCTGATTCCCCAGCTCTGATTCCCCGCCTTTGATTCCCCATCTCTGATTCCCCACCTCTGATTCCCCGTGTTTGATTCCCTGCCTCTGATTCCCCGCCTCTGAATACCAGCCTCTGATTCCCCATATCTGATTCCCCGCCTTTGATTCCCCCCGTCTGATTCCCAGCCTCTGAATCCCCGTGTCTGATTTCCTGCCTCTGATTCCCCGCCTCTGATTCCCCATCTCTGATTCACCGCCTCTGATTCCCCATCTCTGATTCCCCACCTCTGATTCCCCGTGTCTGATTCCCCGTGTCTGGTTCCCTGCCTCTGATTCCACGCCTCTGATTCCCCATATCTGATTCCCTGCCACTGATTCCCCGCCTCTGATTCCCCATCTCTGATTCACCACCTCTGATTCCCGGCCTCTGATTGCCCACCTCTGATTCCCCGCCTCTGATTCGCCAGCTATGATTCCCCCCCTCTGATTCCCCGCGTCTGATTCCCCGCCTCTGATTCCCCAACTCTAATACCCCGCCTCTGATTCCCCAGCTCTGATTCCCCTCCTCTGATTCCCCGCATCTGATTCCCTGCCAATGATTCCCCGCCTCTGATTCCAGGCCTCTGATTCCCAACCTCTGATTCCCCACCTCTGATTCCCAATATCTGATTCCCCGCCTCTGTTTCACCGCCTCTGATTCCCCGCCTCTGTTTCCCCGCCTGTGATTCCCCAGCTCTGATTCCCCGCCTCTGATTCCCCATATCTGATTCCCATCCTCTGATTGCCCACCTCTGATTCCCCGCCTCTGATTCGCCAGCTCTGATTCCCCGCCTCTGATTCCCCGCATCTGATTCCCTACCTCTGATTCCCCGCCTCTGATTCCCCATCTCTGATTCCCCGCCTGTGATTCCCCAGCTCTGATTCCCCGCCTCTGATTCCCCAGCTCTGATTCCCAGCCTCTGATTCCCCGTGTTTGATCCCCTGCCTCTGATTACCTTCCTCTGATTCCCGGCCACTGATACCCCGCTTCTGATTCTGATTCCCTGCCTCTGATTCCCCATCTCTGATTCACCACATCTGAATCCCCGCCTCTGTTTCCACGCCTCTGATTCCCTGCCTCTGATTCCCAACCTCTGATTCCCCACCCCTGATTCCCCATATCTGATTCCCAGCCTCTGTTTCCCTGCCACTGATTCCCCGCCCCTGTTTCCCCATATCTGATTCCCCGCCTCTGATTCCCCAACTCTGATTCCCCGCCTCTGATTCCCCAGCTCTGATTCCCCGCCTCTGATTCCCCGTGTTTGATTCCCTGCCTCTGATTCCCCGCCTCTGATTCCCCATCTCTGATTCACCGCCTTTGATTCGCCACCTCTGATTCCCCATATCTGATTCCCCACCTCTGTTACCCCGCCTCTGATTCCCCGCCTCTGATTCCCCATATATCATTCCCCGCCTCTGAATCCCCATCTCTGATTCCCGGACTCTGATTCCCCACCTCTGATTCCCGGCCTCTTATTCCCGGCATCTGAATCCCGGCCTCTATTCCCGGCCTCTGATTCCCCGCTTCTGATTCTGATTCCCTGCCTCTGATTCCCCATCTCTGATTCCGCACATCTGATTCCCTGCCTCTGATTCCCCACCTCTGATTCCCCATATCTGATTCCCCGCCTCTGTTTCCCCGCCTCTGATTCCCCACCTCTGTTTCCCCATATCTAATTCCCCACCTCAGATGCCCCAACTCTGATACCCCGCCTCTGATTCCCCAGCTCTGATTCCCCGCCTCTGATTCCCCGCATCCGATTCCCCATATCTGATTCCCCGCCTCTGTTTCCCCGCCTTTGATTCCCCGCCTCTGTTTCCCCATATCTGATTCCCCGCCTCTGATTCCCAACTATGATTCCCCGCCTCTGATTCCCCAGCTCTGATTCCCCGCCTCTGATTCCCCGCGTTCTATTCCCTGCCTCTGATTCCCCGCCTGTGATTCCCCATCTCTGATTCACCACCTCCGATTCCCCACCTCTGATTCCCCATATCTAATTCCCCGCCTCTGTTTGCCCGCCTCTGATTCCCCGCCTCTGTTTCCCCACATCTGATTCCCCGTGTCTGATTCCCTGCCTCTGATTCCCCGCCTCTGATTCCCCGCCTCTGATTCCCTGCCACTGATTCCCTGCCCCTGATACCCCACCTCTGATTCCCCATATCTGATTCCCTGCCTCTGTTTCCCCGCCTCTGATTCCCCGCCTCTGATTCCCCATATCTGATTCCCCGCCTCTGATTCCCCAACTCTGATTCCCCGCCTCTGATTCCCCAGCTCTGAATCCCCGCCTCTGATTCCCCGCGTCTGTTTCCCCGCCTCTGATTCCCCGCCTCTGTTTCCCCATATCTAAGTCCCCGACTCTGATTCCCCAACTCTGATTACCCACCTCTGATTCCCCAGCTCTGATTCCCTGCCTCTGATTCCCTGCCTCTGATTCCCCGCATCTGATTCCCTGCATCTGATTCCCCGCCTCTGATTCCCCGCCTCTGATTCCCTGCCACTGATTCCCTGCCCCTGATACCCCACCTCTGATTGCCCATATCTGATTCACCGCCTCTGTTTCCCCGCCTCTGATTCCCCGCCTCTTATTCCCCATATTTGATTCCCCGCCTCTGATTCCCCATCTCTGATTCCTGGACTCTGATTCCCCAACTCTGATTCCCCGCCTCTGATTCCCCATATTTGATTCCCCTCCTCTGATTTCCCATCTCTGATTCCCGGACTCTGATTCCCCAACTCTGATTTCCCCGCCTCTGATTCCCCAGCTCTGATTTCCCGCCTCTGATTCCCCACCTCTGATACAACATATCTGATTCCCGGCCTCTGTTTCCCCGCCTCTGATTCCCCACCTCTGATTCACCATATCTGATTCCCCGCCTCTGATTCCCCACCACTGATTCCCCTCCTCTGATTCGCCAGTTATGATTGCCCGCCTCTGATTCCCCGTTTCTGATTCCCTGCCTCTGATTCCCCGCCTCTGATTCCCCATCTCTGACTCACCACCTCTGATTCCCCACCTCTGATACCCCATCTCTGATTCCGCACATCCGATTCCCTGCCTATGATTCCCCACCTCTGATTCCCCGCCTCTGATTCCCCATATCTGATTCCCTGCCTCTGTTTCCCCGCTTCTGATTCCCCACCTCTGTTTCCCCATATCTGATTCCCCGCCTCTGATTCCCCAACTCTAATACCCTGCCTCTGATTCCCCAGCTCTGATTCCCCGCCTCTGATTCCCCGCATCTGATTCCCTGCCTCTGATTCCCCGCCTCTGATTCCAGGCCTCTGATTCCCAGCATCTGATTCCGGCCTCTGATTCCCGGCCTCTGATTCCCTGCTTCTGATTCTGATTCCCTGCCTCTGATTCCCCATCTCTGATTCCGCACATCTGATTCCCTGCCTCTGATTCCCCACCTCTGATTCCCCATATCTGATTCCCCGCCTCTGTTTCCCCGCCTCTGATTCCCCGCCTCTGTTTCCCCATATCTGATTCCCTGCCTCTGATTCCCCAACTCTGATTCCCCTCCTCTAATTCGCCAGCTATGATTCCCCGCCTCTGATTCCCTGCGTCTGATTCCATGCCTCTGATTCCCAGCCTCTGATTCCCCTTCTCTGATTCACCACCTCTGAATCCCCACCTCTGATTCCCCATCTCTGATTCCGCACATCCGATTCCCTGCCTCTGATTCCCCGCCTCTGATTCCCCGCCTCTGATTCGCAACCTCTAATTCCCCACCTCTGATTCCCCATATCTGATTCCCCGCCTCTGTTTCCCTGCCTCTGATTCCCGGCCTCTGTTTCCCCATATCTGATTCCCCTCCTCTGATTCCCCAACTCTGATTCCCCGCCTCTGATTCCCCAGCTTTGATTCCCCGTCTTTTATTCCCGGCCTCTGATTCCCTGCCACTGATTCCCCGCCCCTGATTCCCCACCTCTGATTCCCCATATCTGATTCCCCGCCTCTGTTTCCCCACCTCTGATTCCCGGCCTCTTATTCCCAGCATCTGATTCCCGGCCACTGATTCCCTGCCTCTGATTCCCCGCCTCTGATTCCCCATCTCTGATTCCCCGCCTCTGATTCCCCGTGTCTGATTCCCTGCCTCTGATTCCCCGCCTCTGATTGCCCGCGTCTGATTCCCTGCCATTGATTCCCTGCCCCTGATTCCCCACCTCTGATTCCCCATATCTGATTCCCCGCCTCTGTTTCCCCAACTCTGATTCCCTTCCTCTAATTCGCCAGCTATGATTCCCCGCCTCTGATTCCCTGCCACTGATTCCCTGCCCCTGATTTCCCACCTCTGATTCCCCATATATGATTCCCCGCCTCTGATTCCCCAACTCTGATTCCCCTCCTCTAATTCGCCAGCTATGATTCCCCGCCTCTTATTCACTGCGTCTGATTCCCTGCCTCTGATTCCCAGCCTCTGATTCCCCTTCTCTGATTCACCACCTCTGAATCCCCACCTCTGATTCCCCATCTCTGATTCCGCACATCCGATTCCCTGCCTCTGATTCCCCGCCTCTGATTCCCCGCCTCTGATTCCCCGCCTCTGATTCCCCGCGTCTGATTCCCTGCCACTGATTCCCTGCCCCTGATTCCCCACTTCTGATTCCCCATCTCTGATTCCCCGCCTCTGTTTCCCCACCTCTGATTCCCCGCCTCTGTTTCCCCATATCTGATTCCCCGCCTCTGATACCCCAACTCTGATTCCCCTCCTGTAATTCGCCAGCTATGATTCCCCGCCTCTGATTCCCTGCATCTGATTCCCTGCCTCTGATTCCCTGCCTCTGATTCCCCTTCTCTGATTCACCACCTCTGAATCCCCACCTCTGATTCCCCATCTCTGATTCCGCACATCCGATTCCCTGCCTCTGATTCCCCGCCTCTGATTCCACGCCTCTGATTCCCCGTGTTTGATTCCCTGCCTCTGATTCCCTGCCATGATTCCCCATCTCTGATTCACCGCCTTTAATTTGCCACCTCTGATTCCCCATATCTGATTCCCCTCCTCTGTTTCCCCGCCTCTGATTCCCAACCTCTGATTCCACACCTCTGATTCCCCATATCTGATTCCCCGCCTCTGTTTCCCCGCCTCTGATTCGCCGCCCCTGTTTCCCCATATCTGATTCCCCACCTCTGATTCTCCTACTCTTCTTCCCCGCCTCTGATTCCCCAGCTCTGATTCCCCGCCTCTGATTCCCCGTTTTTGATTCCCTGCCTCTGATTCCCCGCCTCTGATTCCCCATCTCTGATTCACCGCCTTTGATTCGCCACCTCTGTTTCCCCATATCTGATTCCCCACCTCTGTTTCCCCGCCTCTGATTCCCCGCCTCTGATTCCCCATATCTGATTCCCCGGCTCTGATTGCCCACCTCTGATTCCCCGCCTCTGATTCGCCAGCTCTGATTCCCCGCCTCTGATTCCCCGCATCTGATTCCCTGCCTCTGATTCCCCGCCTCTGATTCCCCATCTCTGATTCACCGCCTTTGATTCGCCACCTCTGATTCCCCATATCTGATTCCCCACCTCTGTTTCCCGGCCTCTGATTCCCCGCCTCTGATTCTCCATATCTCATTCCCCGCCTCTGAATCCCCATCTCTGATTCCCGGACTCTGATTCCCCATCTCTGATTCCGCACATCTGATTCCCTGCCTCTGATTCCCCACCTCTGATTCCCCATATCTGATTCCCCGCCTCTGTTTCCCCGCCTCTGATTCCCCGCCTCTGTTTCCCTATATCTAATTCCCCACCTCTGATGCCCCAACTCTGATTCCCCGCCTCTGATTCCCCAGCTCTGATTCCCCGCCTCTGATTCCCCGCATCCGATTCCCCATATCTGATTCCCCGCCTCTGTTTCCCCGCGTCTGATTCCCCGCCTCTGTTTCCCCATATCTGATTCCCCGCCTCTGATTCCCAACTATGATTCCCCGCCTCTGATTCCCCAGCTCTGATTCCCTGCCTCTGATTCCCTGCGTTCTATTCCCTGCCTCTGATTCCCCGCCTGTGATTCCCCATCACTGATTCACCACCTCTGATTCCCCACATCTGATTCCCCATATCTAATTCCCCGCCTCTGTTTGCCCGCCTCTGATTCCCCGCCTCTGTTTCCCCATATCTGATTCCCCGTCTCTGAATCCCCAACTCTGATTCCCTGCCTCTGATTCCCCAGCTCTGATTCCCCGCCTTTGATTCCCCCCGTCTGATTCCCAGCCTCTGAATCCCTGTGTCTGATTTCCTGCCTCTGATTCCCCGCCTCTGATTCCCCATCTCTGATTCACCGCCTCTGATTCCCCAGCTCTGATTCCCCATCTCTGATTCCGCACATCCGATTCCCTGCCTCTGATTCCCCAACTCTGATTCCCCGCCTCTGATTCCCCATCTCTGATTCCCCACCTCTGATTCCCCGTGTTTGATTCCCTGCCTCTGATTCCCCGCCTCTGAATACCAGCCTCTGATTCCCCATTTCTGATTCCCCGCCTCTGATTCCCTGCCTCTGATTCCCCAGCTCTGATTCCCCGCCTTTGATTCCCCCCGTCTGATTCCCAGCCTCTGAATCCCCGTGTCTGATTTCCTGCCTCTGATTCCCCGCCTCTGATTCCCCATCTCTGATTCACCGCCTCTGATTCCCCATCTCTGATTCCCCACCTCTGATTCCCCGTGTCTGATTCCCCGTGTCTGGTTCCCTGCCTCTGATTCCACGCCTCTGACTCCCCATATCTGATTCCCTGCCACTGATTCCCCGCCTCTGATTCCCCATCTCTGATTCACCACCTCTGATTCCCGGCCTCTGATTGCCCACCTCTGATTCCCCGCCTCTGATTCGCCAGCTATGATTCCCCCCCTCTGATTCCCCGCGTCTGATTTCCCGCCTCTGATTCCCCAACTCAAATACCCCGCCTCTGATTCCCCAGCTCTGATTCCCCTCCTCTGATTCCCCGCATCTGATTCCCTGCCTCTGATTCCCCGCCTCTGATTCCAGGCCTCTGATTCCCAACCTCTGATTCCCCACCTCTGATTCCCAATATCTGATTCCCCGCCTCTGTTTCACCGCCTCTGATTCCCCGCCTCTGTTTCCCCGCCTGTGATTCCCCAGCTCTGATTCCCCATATCTGATTCCCATCCTCTGATTGCCCACCTCTGATTCCCCGCCTCTGATTCCCCAACTCTGAATCCCCGCCTCTGATTCCCCAGCTCTGATTCCCCGCCTCTGATTCCCCGTGTTTGATTCCCTGCCTCTGATTCCCTGCCCTGATTCCCCATCTCTTATACACCGCCTTTAATTCGCCACCGCTGATTCCCCATATCTGATTCCCCGCCTCTGTTTCCCCGTCTCTGATTCCCCGCCTCTGTTTCGCCATATCTAATTCCACGCCTCTGATTCCCCAACTCTGATTCCCCGCCTCTGATTCCCCAGCTCTGATTCCCTGCCTCTGATTCCCCGCATCTGATTCCCTGCCTCTGATTCCCCGCCTCTGATTCCCTGCCTCTGATTCCCCGCCTCTGTTTCCCCGCCTCTGATTCCCCGCCTCTGTTTCCCCATATCTGATTCCCCGCCTCTGATTCCCCAACTCTGATTCCCCTCCTCTGATTCGCCAGCTATGATTCCCCGCCTCTGATTCCCTGCATCTGATTCCCTGCATCTGATTCCCCGCCTCTGATTCCCCTTCTCTGATTCTCCACCTCTGATTCCCCACCTCTGATTCCCCATCTCTGATTCCGCTCATCCGATTCCCTGCCTATGATTCCCCGCCTCTGATTCCCCGCCTCTGATTCCCTGCCTCTGATTCGCAACCTCTAATTCCCCACCTCTGATTCCCCATATCTGATTCCCCGCCTCTGTTTCCCTGCCTCTGATTCCCGGTCTCTGTTTCCCCATATCTGATTCCCCTCCTCTGATTCCCCAACTCTGATTCCCCGCCTCTGATACCCCGCCTCTGATTCCCCATCTCTAATTCATCACATCTGATTCCCCACCTCTGCTTCCCCATCTCTGATTCTCTACCTCTGATTCGCCACCTCTGATTGCCTATATTTGATTCACCGCCTCTGTTTCCCCGCATCTGATTCCCCGCCTCTGATTCCCCATATTTGATTCCCCGCCTCTGATTCCCCATCTCTGATTCCCGGACTCATTCCCCAACTCTGATTCCCCGCCTCTGATTCCCCATATTTGATTCCCCTCCTCTGATTTCCCATCTCTGATTCCCGGACTCTGATTCCCCAACTCTGATTTCCCCGCCTCTGAATCCCCAGCTCTGATTTCCCGCCTCTGATTCCCCACCTGTGATACAACATATTTGATTCCCGGCCTCTGTTTCCCCGCCTCTGATTCCCCACCTCTGATTCACCATATCTGATTCCCCGCCTCTGATTCCCCACCACTGATTCCCCTCCTCTGATTCGCCAGTTATGATTGCCCGCCTCTGATTCCCCGTTTCTGATTCCCTGCCTCTGATTCCCCGCCTCTGATTCCCCATGTCTGATTCACCACCTCTGATTCCCCACCTCTGATACCCCATCTCCGATTCCGCACATCCGATTCCCTGCCTCTGATTCCCCGCCTCTGATTCCCCGCCTCTGATTCCCTGCCTCTGATTCGCAACCTCTTATTCCCCACCTCTGATTCCCCATATCTGATTCCCCGCCTCTGTTTCCCCGCCTCTGATTGTCACCTCTGATACCCTGCCTCTGATTCCCCATCTCTAATTCATCACATCTGATTCCCCACCTCTGCTTCCCCATCTCCGATTCTCTACCTCTGATTCGCCACCTCTGATTTCCAATATCTGATTCACCGCCTCTGTTTCCCTGCCTCTGATTCCCCGCCTCTGATTCCCCATATCTGATTCCCCGCCTCTGATTCCCCATCTCTGATTCCCGGTCTCTGATTCCCCACCTCTGTTTCCCGGCCTCTGATTCCCAATCCCTGATTCACCGCCTCTGACTCCCAGTGTCTGATTCCCTGCCTCTGATTCCCCGCCTCTGAATCCCCTCCTCTGATTCCCTGCCACTGATTCCCCGCCCCTGATTCCCCACCTCTGATACCCCATATCTGATTCCCCGCCTCTGTTTCCCCGCCTCTGATTCCCCACCTCTGATTCCCCTCCTCTAATTCGCCAGCTATGATTCCCCGCCTTTGATTCCCTGCGTCTGATTCCCTGCCTCTGATTCCCCGCCTCTGATTCCCCTTCTCTGATTCACCACCTCTGAATCCCCACCTCTGATTCCCCATCTCTGATTCCGCACATCCGATTCCCTGCCTCTGATTCCCCGCCTCTGATTCCCCGCCTCTGATTCCCTGCCTCTGATTCTTAACCTCTAATTCCCCACCTCTGATTCCCCAACTCTGATTCCCCGCCTCTGATTCTCCAGCTCTGATTCCCCGCCTTTTATTCCCGGCCTCTGATTCCCTGCCACTGATTCCCCGCCCCTGATTCCCCACCTCTGATTCCCCATATCTGATTCCCCGCCTCTGTTTCCCCAGCTCTGAATCCCCACATCTGATTCCCCAGCTCTGATTCCCTGCCACTGATTCCCCGCCCCTGATTCCCCACCTCTGATTCCCCATATCTGATTCCCCGCCTCTGTTTCCCCAGCTCTGATTCCCTGCCTCTGATTCCCTGCCCTGATTCCCCATCTCTGTTTCACCGCCTTTGATTCGCCACCTCTGATTCACCATATCTGATTCCCCGCCTCTGTTTCCCCGCCTCTGATTCCCTGCCTCTGATTCCCAACCTCTGATTCCACACCTCTAATTCCCCATATCTGATTCCCTTCCTCTAACTCGCCAGCTATGATTCCCCGCCTCTGATTCCCTGCCACTGATTCCCTGCCCCTGATTCCCCACCTCTGATTCCCCATATATGATTCCCCGCCTCTGATTCCCCAACTCTGATTCCCCTCCTCTAATTCGCCAGCTATGATTCCCCGCCTCTTATTCCCTGCGTCTGATTCCCTGCCTCTGATTCCCAGCCTCTGATTCCCCTTCTCTGATTCACCACCTCTGAATCCCCACCTCTGATTCCCCATCTCTGATTCCGCACATCCGATTCCCTGCCTCTTATTCCCCGCCTCTGATTCCCCGCCTCTGATTCCCCGCCTCTGATTCCCCGCGTCTGATTCCCTGCCATTGATTCCCTGCCCCTGATTCCCCACCTCTGATTCCCCATCTCTGATTCCCCGCCTCTGTTTCCCCACCTCTGATTCCCCGCCTCTGTTTCCCCATATCTGATTCCCCGCCTCTGATTCCCCAACTCTGATTCCCCTCCTCTAATTCGCCAGCTATGATTCCCCGCCTCTGATTCCCTGCATCTGATTCCCTGCCTCTGATTCCCCGCCTCTGATTCCCCTTCTCTGATTCACCACCTCTGAATCCCCACCTCTGATTCCCCATCTCTGATTCCGCACATCCGATTCCCTGCCTCTGATTCCCCGCCTCTGATTCCCCGCCTCTGATTCCCTGCCTCTGATTCGCAACCTCTTATTCCCCACCTCTGATTCCCCATATCTGATTCCCCGCCTCTGTTTCCCTGCCTCTGATTCCCGGCCTCTGTTTCCCCATATCTGATTCCCCTCCTCTGATTCCCCAACTCTGATTCCCCGCCTCTGATTCCCCAGCTCTGATTCCCCGCCTTTTATTCCCGGCCTCTGATTCCCTGCCACTGATTCCCCGCCCCTGATTCCCCACCTCTGATTCCCCATATCTGATTCCCCGCATCTGTTTCCCCAGCTCTGATTCCCCACCTCTGATTCCCCAGCTCTTTCCTTGCCACTGATTCCCCGCCCCTGATTCCCCACCTCTGATTCCCCATATCTGATTCCCCGCCTCTGTTTCCCCAGCTCTGATTCCCTGCCTCTGATTCCCTGCCCTGATTCCCCATCTCTGTTTCACCGCCTTTGATTCGCCACCTCTGATTCCCCATATCTGATTCCCCGCCTCTGTTTCCCCGCCTCTGATTCCCTGCCTCTGATTCCCAACCTCTGATTCCACACCTCTGATTCCCCATATCTGATTCCCCGACTCTATTTCCCCATGTCTGATTCCCCGCCTCTGATTCCCCAACTCTGATTCCCCGCCTCTGATTCCCCAGCTCTGATTCCCCGCCTCTGATTCCCGGCGTCCGATTCCCTGCCTCTGATTCCCCGCCTCTGATTCCCCATCTCTGATTCCCCGCCTCTGATTCCCCGTGTCTGATTCCCTTACTCTGATTCCCCGCCTCTGATTCCCCCCCTCTGATTCCCTGCCACTGATTCCCTGCCCCTGATTCCACACTTCTGATTCCCCATATCTGATTCCCCGCCTGTTTCCCCGCCTCTGATTCCCCGCCTCTGATTCCCCATATCTGATTCCCTGCCTCTGATTCCCCAACTCTGATTCCCCGCCTCTGATTCCCCATATCTTATTCCCCGCCTCTGTTTCCCCCCCTCTGATTCCTAGCCTCTGATTCCCCATATCTGATTCCCCACCTTTGATTCCCCATATCTGATTCCCCGCCTCATTTTCCCCATATCTGCTTCGCCGCCTCTGATTCCCCAACTCTGATTCCCTCCTCTGATTCCCCAGCTCTGATTTCCAGCATCTGATTTCCGGCATCCGATTCCCTACCTCTGATTCCCCGCCTCTGATTCCCCATCTCTGATTCCCCGCCTCTGATTCCCCGTGTCTGATTCCCTGCATCTGATTCCCCGCCTCTGATTCCCCGCGTCTGATTCCCTGCCACTGATTCCCTGCCCCTGATTCCCCACCTCTGATTCCCCATATCTGATTTCCCGCCTCTGTTTCCCCGCCTCTGATTCCCCGCCTCTGTTTCCCTATATCTGATTCCCCGCCTCTGTTTCCCCATATCTGATTCCCCGCCTTTGATTCCCCAACTCTGATTCCCCTCCTCTAATTCGCCAGCTATGATTCCCCGCCTCTGATTCCCTGCGTCTGATTCCCTGCCTCTGATTCCCAGCCTCTGATTCCCCTTCTCTGATTCACCACCTCTGAATACCCACCTCTGATTCCCCATCTCTGATTCCGCACATCCGATTCCCTGCCTCTGATTCCCCGCCTCTGATTCCCCGCCTCTGATTCGCAACCTCTAATTCCCCACCTCTGATTCCCCATATCTGATTCCCCGCCTCTGTTTCCCTGCCTCTGATTCCCGGCCTCTGTTTCCCCATATCTGATTCCCCTCCTCTGATTCCCCAACTCTGATTCCCCGCCTCTGATTCCCCAGCTCTGATTCCCGCCTTTTATTCCCGGCCTCTGATTCCCTGCCACTGATTCCCCGCCCCTGATTCCCCACCTCTGATTCCCCATATCTGATTCCCCGCCTCTGTTTCCCCAGCTCTGATTCCCCACCTCTGATTCCCCAGCTCTGATTCCCTGCCACTGATTCCCCGCCCCTGATTCCCCACCTCTGATTCTCCATATCTGATTCCCCGCCTCTGTTTCCCCAGCTCTGATTCCCTGCCTCTGATTCCCTGCCCTGATTCCCCATCTCTGTTTCACCGCCTTTGATTCGCCACCTCTGATTCCCCATATCTGATTCCCCGCCTCTGTTTCCCCGCCTCTGATTCCCTGCCTCTGATTCCCAACCTCTGATTCCACACCTCTGATTCCCCATATCTGATTCCCCGCCTCTATTTCCCCATATCTGATTCCCCGCCTCTGATTCCCCAACTCTGATTCCCCGCCTCTGATTCCCCAGCTCTGATTCCCCGCCTCTGATTCCCGGCGTCCGATTCGCTGCCTCTGATTCCCCGCCTCTGATTCGCCATCTCTGATTCCCCGCCTCTGATTCCCCGTGTCTGATTCCCTGCCTCTGATTCCCCGCCTCAGATTCCCCGCCTCTGATTCCCTGCCACTGATTCCCTGCCCCTGATTCCCCACCTCTGATTCCCCATATCTGATTCCCCGCCTCTGTTTCCCCGCCTCTGATTCCCCGCCTCTGATTCCCCATATCTGATTCCCTGCCTCTGATTCCACAACTCTGATTCCCCGCCTCTGATTCCCCAGCTCTGAATCCCCGCCTCTGATTCCCCGCGTCTGATTCCCTCCCTCTGATTCTCCGCCTTGATTCCCCATCTCTGATTCACAACCTCTGATTCCCCACCTCTGATTCCCCATATCTGATTCCCCGCCTCTATTTCCCCGCCTCTGATTCCCCGCCTCTGATTCCCCATATCTGATTCCCCGGCTCTGATTGCCCACCTCTGATTCCCCGCCTCTGATTCGCCAGCTCTGATTCCCCACCTCTGAATTCCCGCATCTGATTCCCTGCCTCTGATTCCCCGCCTCTGATTCCCCATCTCTGATTCACCGCCTTTGATTCCCCACCTCTGATTCTCCATATCTGATTCCCCGCCTCTATTTCCCCATATCTGATTCCCCGCCTCTGATTCCCCTACTCTGATTCCCCGCCTCTGATTCCCCAGCTCTGATTCCCCGCCTCTGATTCCCGGCGTCCGATTCGCTGCCTCTGAATCCCCGCCTCTGATTCGCCATCTCTGATTCCCCGCCTCTGATTCCCCGTGTCTGATTCCCTGCCTCTGATTCCCCGCCTCAGATTCCCCGCCTCTGATTCCCTGCCACTGATTCCCTGCCCCTGATTCCCCACCTCTGATTCCCCATATCTGATTCCCCGCCTCTGTTTCCCCGCCTCTGATTCCCCGCCTCTGATTCCCCATATCTGATTCCCTGCCTCTGATTCCACAACTCTGATTCCCCGCCTCTGATTCCCCAGCTCTGAATCCCCGCCTCTGATTCCCCGCGTCTGATTCCCTCCCTCTGATTCTCCGCCTTGATTCCCCATCTCTGATTCACAACCTCTGATTCCCCACCTCTGATTCCCCATATCTGATTCCCCGCCTCTGTTTCCCTGCCTCTGATTCCCCGCCTCTGATTCCCCATATCTGATTCCCCGGCTCTGATTGCCCACCTCTGATTCCCCGCCTCTGATTCGCCAGCTCTGATTCCCCACCTCTGAATTCCCGCATCTGATTCCCTGCCTCTGATTCCCCGCCTCTGATTCCCCATCTCTGATTCACCGCCTTTGATTCCCCACCTCTGATTCTCCATATCTGATTCCCCACCTCTGTTTCCCCGCCTCTGATTCCCCGCCTCTGATTCTCCATATCTCATTCCCCGCCTCTGAATCCCCATCTCTGATTCCCGGACTCTGATTCCCCACCTCTGATTCCCGGCCTCTTATTCCCAGCATCTGATTCCCGGCCTCTGTTTCCCGGCCTCTGATTCCCCGCTTCTGATTCTGATTCCCTGCCTCTGATTCCCCATCTCTGATTCCGCACATCTGATTCCCTGCCTCTGATTCCCCACCTCTGATTCCCCATATCTGATTCCCCGCCTCTGTTTCCCCGCCTCTGATTCCCCGCCTCTGATTCCCCAGCTCTGATTCCCCTACTCTGATTCCCCGCATCCGATTCCCCATGTCTGATTCCCCGCCTCTGTTTCCCCGCTTCTGATTCCCCGCCTCTGTTTCCCCATATCTGATTCCCCACCTCTGATTCCCCAGCTCTGATTCCCTGCCTCTGATTCCCCGCGTTCTATTCGCTGCCTCTGATTCCCCGCCTGTGATTCCCCATCTCTGATTCAGCACCTCTGATTCCCCACCTCTGATTCCCCATATCTAATTCCCCACCTCTGCTTGCCGCCTCTCATTCCCCGCCTCTGTTTCCCCATATCTGATTCCCCGCCTCTGAATCCCCAACTCTGATTCCCTGCCTCTGATTCACCAGCTCTGATTCCCCGCCTTTGATTCCCCCCGTCTGATTCCCAGCCTCTGAATCCCCGTCTGAATTCTTGCCTCTGATTCCCCGCCTCTGATTCCCCATCTCTGATTCACCACCTCTGAATCCCCACCTCTGATTCCCCATCTCTGATTCCGCACATCCGATTCCCTGCCTCTGATTCCCCGCCTTTTATTCCCGGCCTCTAATTCCCTGCCACTGATTCCCTGCTTCTGATTCTGATTCCCTGCCTCTGATTCCCCATCTCTGATTCCGCACATCTGATTCCCTGCCTCTGATTCCCCACCTCTGATTCCCCATATCTGATTCCCCGCCTCTGTTTCCCCGCCTCTGATTCCCCGCCTCTGTTTCCCGATATCTGATTCCCCGCCTCTGATTCCCCAACTCTGATTCCCCTCCTCTAATTCGCCAGCTATGATTCCCCGCCTCTGATTCCCTGCGTCTGATTCCCTGCCTCTGATTCCCAGCCTCTGATTCCACTTCTCTGATTCACCACCTCTGAATCCCCACCTCTGATTCCCCATCTCTGATTCCGCACATCCGATTCCCTGCCTCTGATTCCCAGCCTCTGATTCCCCGCCTCTGATTCGCAACCTCTAATTCCCCACCTCTGATTCCCCATATCTGATCCCCCGCCTCTGTTTCCCTGCCTCTGATTCCCGGCCTCTGTTTCCCCATATCTGATTCCCCTCCTCTGATTCCCCAACTCTGATTCCCCGCCTCTGATTCCCCAGCTCTGATTCCCCGCCTTTTATCCCGGCCTCTGATTCCCTGCCACTGATTCCCCGCCCCTGATTCCCCACCTCTGATTCCCCATATCTGATTCCCCGCCTCTGTTTCCCCAGCTCTGATTCCCCACCTCTGATTCCCCAGCTCTGATTCCCTGCCACTGATTCCCCGCCCCTGATTCCCCGCCTCTGTTTCCCCAGCTCTGATTCCCTGCCTCTGATTCCCTGCCCTGATTCCCCATCTCTGTTTCACCGCCTTTGATTCGCCACCTCTGATTCCCCATATCTGATTCCCCGCCTCTGTTTCCCCACCTCTGATTCCCTGCCTCTGATTCCCAACCTCTGATTCCACACCTCTGATTCCCCATATCTGATTCCCCGCCTCTATTTCCCCATATCTGATTCCCCGCCTCTGATTTGCCATCTCTGATTCCCCGCCTCTGATTCCCCGTGTCTGATTCCCTGCCTCTGATTCCCCGCCTCAGATTCCCCGCCTCTGATTCCCTGCCACTGATTCCCTGCCCCTGATTCCCCACCTCTGATTCCCCATATCTGATTCCCCGCCTCTGTTTCCCCGCCTCTGATTCCCCGCCTCTGATTCGCAACCTCTAATTCCCCACCTCTGATTCCCCATATCTGATTCCCCGCCTCTGTTTCCCTGCCTCTGATTCCCGGCCTCTGTTTCCCCATATCTGATTCCCCTCCTCTGATACCCCAACTCCGATTCCCCGCCTCTGATTCCCCAGCTCTGATTCCCCGCCTTTTATTCCCGGCCTCTGATTCCCTGCCACTGATTCCCCGCCCCTGATTCCCCACCTCTGATTCCCCATATCTGATTCCCTGCCTCTGTTTCCCCAGCTCTGATTCCCCACCTCTGATTCCCCAGCTCTGATTCCCTGCCACTGATTCCCCGCCCCTGATTCCCCACCTCTGATTCCCCATATCTGATTCCCCGCCTCTGTTTCCCCAGCTCTGATTCCCTGCCTCTGATTCCCTGCCATGATTCCCCATCTCTGTTTCACCGCCTTTGATTCGCCACCTCTGATTCCCCATATCTGATTCCCCGCCTCTGTTTCCCCGCCTCTGATTCCCTGCCTCTGATTCCCAACCTCTGATTCCACACCTCTGATTCCCCATATCTGATTCCCCGCCTCTATTTCCCCATATCTGATTCCCCGCCTCTGATTCCCCAACTCTGATTCCCCGCCTCTGATTCCCCAGCTCAGATTCCCCGCCTCTGATTGCCGGCGTCCGATTCGCTGCCTCTGATTCCCCGCCTCTGATTCGACATCTCTGATTCCCCGCCTCTGATTCCCCGTGTCTGATTCCCTGCCTCTGATTCCCCGCCTCAGATTCCCCGCCTCTGATTCCCTGCCACTGATTCCCTGCCCCTGATTCCCCACCTCTGATTCCCCATATCTGATTCCCTGCCTCTGTTTCCCCGCCTCTGATTCGACATCTCTGATTCCCCGCCTCTGATTCCCCGTGTCTGATTCCCTGCCTCTGATTCCCCGCCTCAGATTCCCCGCCTCTGATTCCCTGCCACTGATTCCCTGCCCCTGATTCCCCACCTCTGATTCCCCATATCTGATTCCCTGCCTCTGATTCCACAACTCTGATTCCCCGCCTCTGATTCCCCAGCTCTGAATCCCCGCCTCTGATTCCCCGCGTCTGATTCCCTCCCTCTGATTCTCCGCCTTGATTCCCCATCTCTGATTCACAACCTCTGATTCCCCACCTCTGATTCCCCATATCTGATTCCCCGCCTCTGTTTCCCCGCCTCTGATTCCCCGCCTCTGATTCCCCATATCTGATTCCCCGGCTCTGATTGCCCACCTCTGATTCCCCGCCTCTGATTCGCCAGCTCTGATTCCCCGCCTCTGAATTCCCGCATCTGATTCCCTGCCTCTGATTCCCCGCCTCTGATTCCACATCTCTGATTCACCGCCTTTGATTCCCCACCTCTGATTCTCCATATCTGATTCCCCACCTCTGTTTCCCCGCCTCTGATTCCCCACCTCTGATTCTCCATATCTCATTCCCCGCCTCTGAATCCCCATCTCTGATTCCCGGACTCTGATTCCCCACCTCTGATTCCCGGCCTCTTATTCCCAGCATCTGATTCCCGGCCTCTGTTTCCCGGCCTCTGATTCCCCGCTTCTGATTCTGATTCCCTGCCTCTGATTCCCCATCTCTGATTCCGCACATCTGATTCCCTGCCTCTGATTCCCCACCTCTGATTCCCCATATCTGATTCCCCGCCTCTGTTTCCCCGCCTCTGATTCCCCGCCTCTGTTTCCCCATATCTAATTCCCCACCTCTGATGCCCCACCTCTGATGCCTCAACTCTGATTCCCCGCCTCTGATTCCCCAGCTCTGATTCCCCTACTCTGATTCCCCGCATCCGATTCCCCATGTCTGATTCCCCGCCTCTGTTTCCCCGCCTCTGATTCCCCGCCTCTGTTTCCCCATATCTGATTCCCCGCCTCTGATTCCCCAGCTCTGATTCCCTGCCTCTGATTCCCCGCGTTCTATTCGCTGCCTCTGATTCCCCGCCTGTGATTCCCCATCTCTGATTCAGCACCTCTGATTCCCCACATCTGATTCCCCATATCTAATTCCCCACCTCTGCTTGCCCGCCTCTCATTCCCCGCCTCTGTTTCCCCATATCTGATTCCCCGCCTCTGAATCCCCAACTCTGATTCCCTG
Organism: Narcine bancroftii; assembly: GCF_036971445.1. Classification (NCBI taxonomy): domain Eukaryota; kingdom Metazoa; phylum Chordata; class Chondrichthyes; order Torpediniformes; family Narcinidae; genus Narcine; species Narcine bancroftii. Next base: position 6,940 of record NW_027211832.1, on the reverse strand, counting down.
CCTCTGATTCACCAGCTCTGATTCCCCGCCTTTGATTCCCCCCGTCTGATTCCCAGCCTCTGAATCCCCGTCTGATTTCTTGCCTCTGATTCCCCGCCTCTGATTCCCCATCTCTGATTCACCACCTCTGAATCCCCACCTCTGATTCCCCATCTCTGATTCCGCACATCCGATTCCCTGCCTCTGATTCCCCGCCTTTTATTCCCGGCCTCTGATTCCCTGCCACTGATTCCCTGCTTCTGATTCTGATTCCCTGCCTCTGATTCCCCATCTCTGATTCCGCACATCTGATTCCCTGCCTCTGATTCCCTGCCTCTGATTCCCCACCTCTGATTCCACAACTCTGATTCCCCGCCTCTGATTCCCCAGCTCTGAATCCCCGCCTCTGATTCCCCGCGTCTGATTCCCTCCCTCTGATTCTCCGCCTTGATTCCCCATCTCTGATTCACAACCTCTGATTCCCCACCTCTGATTCCCCATATCTGATTCCCCGCCTCTGTTTCCCCGCCTCTGATTCCCCGCCTCTGATTCCCCATATCTGATTCCCCGGCTCTGATTGCCCACCTCTGATTCCCCGCCTCTGATTCGCCAGCTCTGATTCCCCACCTCTGAATTCCCGCATCTGATTCCCTGCCTCTGATTCCCCGCCTCTGATTCCCCATCTCTGATTCACCGCCTTTGATTCCCCACCTCTGATTCTCCATATCTGATTCCCCGCCTCTATTTCCCCATATCTGATTCCCCGCCTCTGATTCCCCAACTCTGATTCCCCGCCTCTGATTCCCCAGCTCTGATTCCCCGCCTCTGATTCCCGGCGTCCGATTCGCTGCCTCTGAATCCCCGCCTCTGATTCGCCATCTCTGATTCCCCGCCTCTGATTCCCCGTGTCTGATTCCCTGCCTCTGATTCCCCGCCTCAGATTCCCCGCCTCTGATTCCCTGCCACTGATTCCCTGCCCCTGATTCCCCACCTCTGATTCCCCATATCTGATTCCCCGCCTCTGTTTCCCCGCCTCTGATTCCCCGCCTCTGATTCCCCATATCTGATTCCCTGCCTCTGATTCCACAACTCTGATTCCCCGCCTCTGATTCCCCAGCTCTGAATCCCCGCCTCTGATTCCCCGCGTCTGATTCCCTCCCTCTGATTCTCCGCCTTGATTCCCCATCTCTGATTCACAACCTCTGATTCCCCACCTCTGATTCCCCATATCTGATTCCCCGCCTCTGTTTCCCTGCCTCTGATTCCCCGCCTCTGATTCCCCATATCTGATTCCCCGGCTCTGATTGCCCACCTCTGATTCCCCGCCTCTGATTCGCCAGCTCTGATTCCCCACCTCTGAATTCCCGCATCTGATTCCCTGCCTCTGATTCCCCGCCTCTGATTCCCCATCTCTGATTCACCGCCTTTGATTCCCCACCTCTGATTCTCCATATCTGATTCCCCACCTCTGTTTCCCCACCTCTGATTCCCCGCCTCTGATTCTCCATATCTCATTCCCCGCCTCTGAATCCCCATCTCTGATTCCCGGACTCTGATTCCCCACCTCTGATTCCCGGCCTCTTATTCCCAGCATCTGATTCCCGGCCTCTGTTTCCCGGCCTCTGATTCCCCGCTTCTGATTCTGATTCCCTGCCTCTGATTCCCCATCTCTGATTCCGCACATCTGATTCCCTGCCTCTGATTCCCCACCTCTGATTCCCCATATCTGATTCCCCGCCTCTGTTTCCCCGCCTCTGATTCCCCGCCTCTGATTCCCCAGCTCTGATTCCCCTACTCTGATTCCCCGCATCCGATTCCCCATGTCTGATTCCCCGCCTCTGTTTCCCCGCTTCAGATTCCCCGCCTCTGTTTCCCCATATCTGATTCCCCACCTCTGATTCCCCAGCTCTGATTCCCTGCCTCTGATTCCCCGCGTTCTATTCGCTGCCTCTGATTCCCCGCCTGTGATTCCCCATCTCTGATTCAGCACCTCTGATTCCCCACCTCTGATTCCCCATATCTAATTCCCCACCTCTGCTTGCCGCCTCTCATTCCCCGCCTCTGTTTCCCCATATCTGATTCCCCGCCTCTGAATCCCCAACTCTGATTCCCTGCCTCTGATTCACCAGCTCTGATTCCCCGCCTTTGATTCCCCCCGTCTGATTCCCAGCCTCTGAATCCCCGTCTGAATTCTTGCCTCTGATTCCCCGCCTCTGATTCCCCATCTCTGATTCACCACCTCTGAATCCCCACCTCTGATTCCCCATCTCTGATTCCGCACATCCGATTCCCTGCCTCTGATTCCCCGCCTTTTATTCCCGGCCTCTAATTCCCTGCCACTGATTCCCTGCTTCTGATTCTGATTCCCTGCCTCTGATTCCCCATCTCTGATTCCGCACATCTGATTCCCTGCCTCTGATTCCCCACCTCTGATTCCCCATATCTGATTCCCCGCCTCTGTTTCCCCGCCTCTGATTCCCCGCCTCTGTTTCCCGATATCTGATTCCCCGCCTCTGATTCCCCAACTCTGATTCCCCTCCTCTAATTCGCCAGCTATGATTCCCCGCCTCTGATTCCCTGCGTCTGATTCCCTGCCTCTGATTCCCAGCCTCTGATTCCACTTCTCTGATTCACCACCTCTGAATCCCCACCTCTGATTCCCCATCTCTGATTCCGCACATCCGATTCCCTGCCTCTGATTCCCAGCCTCTGATTCCCCGCCTCTGATTCGCAACCTCTAATTCCCCACCTCTGATTCCCCATATCTGATTCCCCGCCTCTGTTTCCCTGCCTCTGATTCCCGGCCTCTGTTTCCCCATATCTGATTCCCCTCCTCTGATTCCCCAACTCTGATTCCCCGCCTCTGATTCCCCAGCTCTGATTCCCCGCCTTTTATCCCGGCCTCTGATTCCCTGCCACTGATTCCCCGCCCCTGATTCCCCACCTCTGATTCCCCATATCTGATTCCCCGCCTCTGTTTCCCCAGCTCTGATTCCCCACCTCTGATTCCCCAGCTCTGATTCCCTGCCACTGATTCCCCGCCCCTGATTCCCCGCCTCTGTTTCCCCAGCTCTGATTCCCTGCCTCTGATTCCCTGCCCTGATTCCCCATCTCTGTTTCACCGCCTTTGATTCGCCACCTCTGATTCCCCATATCTGATTCCCCGCCTCTGTTTCCCCACCTCTGATTCCCTGCCTCTGATTCCCAACCTCTGATTCCACACCTCTGATTCCCCATATCTGATTCCCCGCCTCTATTTCCCCATATCTGATTCCCCGCCTCTGATTTGCCATCTCTGATTCCCCGCCTCTGATTCCCCGTGTCTGATTCCCTGCCTCTGATTCCCCGCCTCAGATTCCCCGCCTCTGATTCCCTGCCACTGATTCCCTGCCCCTGATTCCCCACCTCTGATTCCCCATATCTGATTCCCCGCCTCTGTTTCCCCGCCTCTGATTCCCCGCCTCTGATTCGCAACCTCTAATTCCCCACCTCTGATTCCCCATATCTGATTCCCCGCCTCTGTTTCCCTGCCTCTGATTCCCGGCCTCTGTTTCCCCATATCTGATTCCCCTCCTCTGATACCCCAACTCCGATTCCCCGCCTCTGATTCCCCAGCTCTGATTCCCCGCCTTTTATTCCCGGCCTCTGATTCCCTGCCACTGATTCCCCGCCCCTGATTCCCCACCTCTGATTCCCCATATCTGATTCCCTGCCTCTGTTTCCCCAGCTCTGATTCCCCACCTCTGATTCCCCAGCTCTGATTCCCTGCCACTGATTCCCCGCCCCTGATTCCCCACCTCTGATTCCCCATATCTGATTCCCCGCCTCTGTTTCCCCAGCTCTGATTCCCTGCCTCTGATTCCCTGCCATGATTCCCCATCTCTGTTTCACCGCCTTTGATTCGCCACCTCTGATTCCCCATATCTGATTCCCCGCCTCTGTTTCCCCGCCTCTGATTCCCTGCCTCTGATTCCCAACCTCTGATTCCACACCTCTGATTCCCCATATCTGATTCCCCGCCTCTATTTCCCCATATCTGATTCCCCGCCTCTGATTCCCCAACTCTGATTCCCCGCCTCTGATTCCCCAGCTCAGATTCCCCGCCTCTGATTGCCGGCGTCCGATTCGCTGCCTCTGATTCCCCGCCTCTGATTCGACATCTCTGATTCCCCGCCTCTGATTCCCCGTGTCTGATTCCCTGCCTCTGATTCCCCGCCTCAGATTCCCCGCCTCTGATTCCCTGCCACTGATTCCCTGCCCCTGATTCCCCACCTCTGATTCCCCATATCTGATTCCCTGCCTCTGTTTCCCCGCCTCTGATTCGACATCTCTGATTCACCGCCTCTGATTCCCCGTGTCTGATTCCCTGCCTCTGATTCCCCGCCTCAGATTCCCCGCCTCTGATTCCCTGCCACTGATTCCCTGCCCCTGATTCCCCACCTCTGATTCCCCATATCTGATTCCCTGCCTCTGATTCCACAACTCTGATTCCCCGCCTCTGATTCCCCAGCTCTGAATCCCCGCCTCTGATTCCCCGCGTCTGATTCCCTCCCTCTGATTCTCCGCCTTGATTCCCCATCTCTGATTCACAACCTCTGATTCCCCACCTCTGATTCCCCATATCTGATTCCCCGCCTCTGTTTCCCCGCCTCTGATTCCCCGCCTCTGATTCCCCATATCTGATTCCCCGGCTCTGATTGCCCACCTCTGATTCCCCGCCTCTGATTCGCCAGCTCTGATTCCCCGCCTCTGAATTCCCGCATCTGATTCCCTGCCTCTGATTCCCCGCCTCTGATTCCACATCTCTGATTCACCGCCTTTGATTCCCCACCTCTGATTCTCCATATCTGATTCCCCACCTCTGTTTCCCCGCCTCTGATTCCCCACCTCTGATTCTCCATATCTCATTCCCCGCCTCTGAATCCCCATCTCTGATTCCCGGACTCTGATTCCCCACCTCTGATTCCCGGCCTCTTATTCCCAGCATCTGATTCCCGGCCTCTGTTTCCCGGCCTCTGATTCCCCGCTTCTGATTCTGATTCCCTGCCTCTGATTCCCCATCTCTGATTCCGCACATCTGATTCCCTGCCTCTGATTCCCCACCTCTGATTCCCCATATCTGATTCCCCGCCTCTGTTTCCCCGCCTCTGATTCCCCGCCTCTGTTTCCCCATATCTAATTCCCCACCTCTGATGCCCCACCTCTGATGCCTCAACTCTGATTCCCCGCCTCTGATTCCCCAGCTCTGATTCCCCTACTCTGATTCCCCGCATCCGATTCCCCATGTCTGATTCCCCGCCTCTGTTTCCCCGCCTCTGATTCCCCGCCTCTGTTTCCCCATATCTGATTCCCCGCCTCTGATTCCCCAGCTCTGATTCCCTGCCTCTGATTCCCCGCGTTCTATTCGCTGCCTCTGATTCCCCGCCTGTGATTCCCCATCTCTGATTCAGCACCTCTGATTCCCCACCTCTGATTCCCCATATCTAATTCCCCACCTCTGCTTGCCCGCCTCTCATTCCCCGCCTCTGTTTCCCCATATCTGATTCCCCGCCTCTGAATCCCCAACTCTGATTCCCTGCCTCTGATTCACCAGCTCTGATTCCCCGCCTTTGATTCCCCCCGTCTGATTCCCAGCCTCTGAATCCCCGTCTGATTTCTTGCCTCTGATTCCCCGCCTCTGATTCCCCATCTCTGATTCACCACCTCTGAATCCCCACCTCTGATTCCCCATCTCTGATTCCGCACATCCGATTCCCTGCCTCTGATTCCCCGCCTTTTATTCCCGGCCTCTGATTCCCTGCCACTGATTCCCTGCTTCTGATTCTGATTCCCTGCCTCTGATTCCCCATCTCTGATTCCGCACATCTGATTCCCTGCCTCTGATTCCCCACCTCTGATTCCCCATATCTGATTCCCCGCCTCTGTTTCCCCGCCTCTGATTCCCCGCCTCTGTTTCCCGATATCTGATTCCCCGCCTCTGATTCCCCAACTCTGATTCCCCTCCTCTAATTCGCCAGCTATGATTCCCCGCCTCTGATTCCCTGCGTCTGATTCCCTGCCTCTGATTCCCAGCCTCTGATTCCACTTCTCTGATTCACCACCTCTGAATCCCCACCTCTGATTCCCCATCTCTGATTCCGCACATCCGATTCCCTGCCTCTGATTCCCAGCCTCTGATTCCCCGCCTCTGATTCGCAACCTCTAATTCCCCACCTCTGATTCCCCATACCTGATTCCCCGCCTCTGTTTCCCTGCCTCTGATTCCCGGCCTCTGTTTCCCCATATCTGATTCCCCTCCTCTGATTCCCCAACTCTGATTCCCCGCCTCTGATTCCCCAGCTCTGATTCCCCGCCTTTTATTCCCGGCCTCTGATTCCCTGCCACTGATTCCCCGCCCCTGATTCCCCACCTCTGATTCCCCATATCTGATTCCCCGCCTCTGTTTCCCCAGCTCTGATTCCCCACCTCTGATTCCCCAGCTCTGATTCCCTGCCACTGATTCCCCGCCCCTGATTCCCCACCTCTGATTCCCCATATCTGATTCCCCGCCTCTGTTTCCCCAGCTCTGATTCCCTGCCTCTGATTCCCTGCCCTGATTCCCCATCTCTGTTTCACCGCCTTTGATTCGCCACCTCTGATTCCCCATATCTGATTCCCCGCCTCTGTTTCCCCACCTCTGATTCCCTGCCTCTGATTCCCAACCTCTGATTCCACACCTCTGATTCCCCATATCTGATTCCCCGCCTCTATTTCCCCATATCTGATTCCCCGCCTCTGATTCGCCATCTCTGATTCCCCGCCTCTGATTCCCCGTGTCTGATTCCCTGCCTCTGATTCCCCGCCTCAGATTCCCCGCCTCTGATTCCCTGCCACTGATTCCCTGCCCCTGATTCCCCACCTCTGATTCCCCATATCTGATTCCCCGCCTCTGTTTCCCCGCCTCTGATTCCCCGCCTCTGAT